>NW_017805002.1:1565149-1581469 GCF_001891065.2 Hippocampus comes
TTCAGGCATACAAGATTTGCTGAGAAATAGGTTCTTGTTTCATCCAATGGTTCAGTCTTTGAGTACATAAATTCTCCTCTCTTTACTCTGCTTCCAAAGATGCAAGGCTTTCTCAAAGTCAACTTATCGCAAAAAACGAATCAACTTTAACTGCTTCCTCTGACATTTCCGCAATAAACTTTCGCAGCACTTCTTCGCAACACTTGTTTTAATGTTACACAACTTGGCAATCGTCTGCCGATCTCGCCAATCTCGTCTCGCGAGAACAGAAATCTTGTCATGCGAGATTACTTAACGCAAGATGAAAACAACAGTGGCGGTGATTGTCAAACTGGGATCGTTACTGGAAAAAAAGATGTACCGTAGTTTTTTTTTTGTCTGAGAAATGTCCGTGTGTCCCAAAAACACACATTATTTGGAACTGTGTGTCCCGCGGGAAAATTATGCGTCTAGGATGCGGGACGCAGAGGTAACGAGATGGCTGCAACAGTCACATGATGAGGGGAAAAAAGGGCCTTAAAATGGAGGCCTTGTTTCTTGTGCAGGCTTCAGAGGCTGGAGCAGGAGGTGGTCGGCGGCGAGCAAGCCCGTAATAAAGAATTCCAGCAGAGGCAGCGGCAGAGGAGGAAGGTGGCCGATCAGAGGAAAGCTCAGCTCGTTCAAGCTTTGTCGGACAACAGCGAGGAGAGCGACAACGTGCTGTTCAGTGTCTACGACTCCATTCAGGAGGAGGTCCACGCCAAAGGCCAGATGCTGCTCAAGGTCCAGGGAAAGGTCGGTCACAGTGCCATCACATACGTGCACGGTCGCCAAAACATTACAAATGCAATTTGTGACAGTTCTTGTTTGTTTGTGGGGGTTTCTCCCTTCAGTCTCCTCTTCAGGTGACATAAAGTGGCAATATGGCCAAATTCTAAGAGGGATTAAAACGGGTGGATTTTGCTGCTTAATTCATATTCCACCAAGACAATGTAAATCTGAATTCTGTGTTTACATTAGTGGGGGCACATGGAACATCTTCTTGTCAATGAATGTTTTGAGTTGACTTCCCCTTTAAAAACAAAGATGTTGCTGTTCAAAACACATCTACGTTAATGTCAATCAAAATTTAGCGAGATTATCTTGTGTTGGTTCTTAATACTTTGTGTCAGATCTATGACCTACGTACTTGAGTTGTATCACGTGTCAAGATGAAAAGACCATCTTCTCCTCCGGCAGCTGAAAGCAGCCAAATTAGAGATTCGTGACCTGCAGACCGAGTTTGAAGAGGAGAGGAACGATTACCTCGTGACCATTCGTCGCCTGGAGCGCGAGGGCCAGCTGCTTCAAGGTCTGCTTGAGCGCATGGCGCCGCTCGTTCGCCGGGACTGCAACTACAGCAGCCTGGAGCGCCTGAAGAGAGAGGCCGCATGGGACGAGGAGAGCGCTGCCTGGAGGATTCCCGACGTGACGATCCAGAGAACCACACTGCCCTCAGGTGGGACTTTCCATATTATAGCCTTTTTACGGCGGTACTAAATGCCAATTTGAACATGTTCCTGGTGTCCTCCTCACTTAGCTGTGCCTTCCAAGCTCTCCCCGCCCAGAGTCCTGGCAGCCGATGCCAAAGACATCATGGTAGGTTTTTGGCATGGCTTCATCCTCATCCTCATGAGTTTGCCATTTGTCCCCCCTCCCCGTTTCAGCCGCGTGTTCCCCAGCAGGTTGAGGAGGACCGCTACAAAGAGCTCCTGGACCGAAGCGACAGTGAAAACATTGCCAACGCTTACTTCAGATGCAAGAGGGCCAACCAGCTGCGTGGGGGTGAAACAGCCACGGGTCACGGTGAGGTTTTTTTTTTTTTTTGGGACACTGTCGTCCTTTTGATTGGACAGGGTAATGTCCC
The DNA here is from genome assembly GCF_001891065.2 of Hippocampus comes. Classification (NCBI taxonomy): domain Eukaryota; kingdom Metazoa; phylum Chordata; class Actinopteri; order Syngnathiformes; family Syngnathidae; genus Hippocampus; species Hippocampus comes. The sequence goes on from NW_017805002.1 coordinate 1,567,035, forward strand.
GCTAATACGTGAGTTGCTAGCCGTGAGTAGTGAAAAGCTTTGACTAATTAGCAAATCCTTAACTCATTCAATCCCAGCCATTTTCACTGGAGCAACCCCCTCAATCCCAGCGTTTTACTGAATTTTGACTGATCCTGCAAGGCCCACAAAAGATTTGGTTCCAATGCTATATAAACATGAAGCCTACCAAAATAAGGTTTCGACAGAAAAAAATATTTTGTTTCTATCTTTTTGCATTCTTCAGCAATCGGCATTACAAAATGGCTAAGTTTCATGAAAATGGCGATTCCTGGGCAAAAAAACGGAGAAAAAGAGCTTTTTGTAAAAGCATGCATTTCAAGCACGTGAGGCACCACTGCCACCTACTGGTCGCTTTTTGACATGATTTACAATGCAAACGGCTTATTCTCATTCACAGATTGCATCAGACCCTCCTCCTCTCTGAGCAAAAAAAAGAATTAGATGTACAAGTACGTCTTGTGGAATGAAAGAGTTAAAACAAATTTTACAACATCCTCTATTAATAGTTTGAACGGCAAACTGTAATCCAAAAAACACTTGAATATTTACTCATTTGACATTTCCCTGAAATTGGTTACTGATTCATTTGAAGCAGAAGTAAGGATAATAATACTCATGCGGCAAAGACTCTGTAACATCCACGAATAAGCCCGGCTAATTTTACAACATATATTTTTATACACCCCTGTGCAAAGAGGCCTGTTCCATCATTGATGTGACCAAACACATTTTCCCCACATCTTTGGGAGGTTTGATCACGGTCCAATCAAAGCAAAATTGGACCTTTTGGTCAAGGCATATTTGGCATAAACACAACACGACTCACAACCAAAAGAAAACAACACTTTCATTTTAGCTTGGTGGTGGCAGAATCATACTTTGAGGATGTTATTCTTCACCTGGCTCTGGAGCCTGATTTTTATTTACATTTTTTTTTCGTGTGTTTATCTAGGGGGGGAAAAAGTTGTGTGGGCCAAGGTGACTGTGAGCAGTTCTAAATATCAGTCAGTATAAGCACAGAAGCTTCAAGCTTCTCATTCTGTAAAAATAAAAAATAATTGTCAAAAGCCTACTAGAGCACCCGAAAAGTATTTGGGGTAAATCAGAGGTGCTTTAACTGCTGTGTGCTGTAAGTGACTGGTTAATTCTTAATCCAGCTATCTCCCGGTTGAGGATGTACACACTTGCACAATACTGTCCAACTTTGCTTTTTTTTTTAAACGGTTTTGGGCGAATCGTCAAGCATTTCAAAAAGCGCAAAAAATGCCAATAGGTGACCAGCAATCATGCAGGTGATGACCGCATTCAATGACCCTGCAGTCATGAAGACCGCCTTCTTTCACAGCAGCCCACAGCCCCTCCGTCATGAATGGGCCACCCCACCACGGCGCAAATCCGAGCCTGGACTCCGTCATGCCCCGTCCCTTTCGCCTCGAATCCTTGAATGTCCCGGTGTCCGGTGCAAAGGTGAAGCGGAAAAAAAACAAATCGCATTAAGAATGAAAGTAATATCATCGCGCACAACTAGCAGCATGTTTTGTTTCCACAGTGGCATGTGCTGTATATCTGTCCAATAACAACTAACCTCATTAGTTTGAAACAATAAATTACTCTTAAGCACCTGTACACCAAACATTTGAATCTTCTTGCTTCATTGAAATCATTTTTTGCATTCATTCCACTAAGAAAAGGTCACAATGTTTTTAATAATATACATGTTGGTATCGCAATGTACAACATTTTCATGATGCTGTGATGCTCATTCTGTCTTCATTGAAAATCATGCGGGCGGCCCGAGTGGTTAGCACGTCGACCTCACAGTGCAGAGGTCGTGGGTTCGATCCCCGCTCCGGCCTTCCTGTGTGGAGTTTGCAGGTTCTCCCCATGCCTACGTGGGTTTTCTCCAGGTACTCCGGTTTCCTCCCACATTCCAAAAACATGCATGGCAGATTAATGGAACACTCTAAATCACAGGTGTCAAACTCCGGTCCTGGAGGGCTGCTATCCTGCATGTTTTCAAAGTCTCCCTGTTGCAACACACCTGATTCAAATGATCAGATCATCAGCAAGGTCTGCGGAAACCTGATATTGAACCTGTTCATTTGAATCAGGTGTGTTGCAACAGGGAGACTTGGAAAACATGCAGGACAGCCGCCCTCCAGGACCTGAGGTTGACAATTTGAATTCTACTCTCCGTTCCTTTTCAAAAAACAAAAATGAAAAGGATGCCTTCACAATAAGATCGGTGATTGGCTCATTTCGCTGTCAATCAAGACAGATTCAGACTCAGATCATCCAATCATCATGCAGAAAAGCTGAGCGCCCTGGCCAGCCGATAAACGCCCACTGTCCATAGACTCCCAGAGACGCTGAGCATCCGATGGGCGGGACAAAACCAGCGTTTATCCAATGACTCGTCTCGTTTCAGTGCATTGGGACAACCTATGCATTGGGACCAAATTGAATAAACCCGAATTAAGTCAAAAAAAGTTTAATTTAAATTAGAAAAACAACTTATTTTAAAGTTTAAAATGCGTTTCTTAAGTATTGGCCAACACGGGTGTCAATCTTAAATTAAGTGAGATTGCCAGCATATGTTGAATGCAACTAATACATTAACTGGTAATCTAACTCAAAATCAAGTAATCAGTAAAATAACAAAATTACTTTTTCAAGTTAACTGGAGAAACATTGCCCACAACCTGTCAGGTGGTATCTCACATTTCACAATTTGGCCTGATTTCATCCTCCATTGTAGAATATGAGTTGGCAGTAAGAGAAGACGTGTCAAGTATCAGAATTTGACACCCCCAATTCGCCGTGGAAATATAAGCCACAGATAACCCCCCCCCCCCCCACACACACACACACACACTTTCCAACCCCCATTGGCCGAGCCTTGCGCCTGTGCCAGTGATCGCGCCAACCGCGAAAGGGAACAATTGGCCATTGAGGCATTGCGTAACCACGCAGGGAAGGAATTAAAAGTCAAACACGCGAAAGGGGAAAGAGCGGGCAGAGAGAAAGGACAGTCCGTCTCTAAGTGAACAGGCGTGCCGTGCTCTGGCTAATCTGATAATGCAAGAGGAGCATAACTCTGGAGTAAGACGAGTAGTACGACCACATAGCTGCCCTGTAAGTCAACCACTACTCAGTACGTGCAGTCAAACATTTTATTTTTCTTGTCCGTGTGTGAAAAAGACAAGGTAGAAATTGTCATTTCTATTTTTCAGTGTGAAAGACACATACTGGCAATTAGTCCAAATCTGAGCATTTTCCCTCCCTTGAAATCAAAGAAAAGGCCCAATTTTTGGATGTCTCTTAACCCTTTAATGCCTGACCCATCAAGGAATAGCCAGAAAAATCTGATTTTTGGGAACTGAGATGTTCATTAAAAATTGATCATGAATGATCGGTGTGAGGTATTGTTTGGATTTGTTTTTCCTCACTGATCTGTTTGGAAAACATGGTCAGAGCTGAATTCTTGAATGCTACATGTGTTCAATATTTACAGGGTCGCTCATATTAAAAAAAAAAAAACGGCTAAGATGTTAAAAATCAGAATGTGTGCACCCAACTTAAGACGATAACAGAAGTACTGAAATCAGAAGCTGTAACCTTTACTTGAGCCGATGTCCAATTTGAGGCACAGGCAGGGATCCAGAATTTGTCAAGGAATGTAAAAGTCCTGTAAACGTTCCCTTGGAGCCTAAGTGCTCTGCTGGCAAACAATCAATGCTACTTGAGCTGCAACGCAACACAGGACACTGTTGAGGGAAAAAAACTAGATAAAAAGACCGAGCATGGAAAGAGCTGCTTTAAGTTCTTCCTCTTCATCCTTCCCGTCCGCTGCTCTGCTTACTTGTGTGGTTCATCTCTGAGCAGTCCCAATTTCCTGAGAGCCTCTTTTCTGTCTGCACCCATTCCGGGCACCATCATCACCGTGTACGGCACCGAATTTGAGGCTTTGGGGGCGGCCGGCTCATCCTCGAGGACCGTTTTGAGTTTCGGTTCGGGATGATTCATCTCATGTTTGTGGTTGAGCAGGGTAGTGGTCAATCTGTTGGGTTTGGCGGGATGGGGGAGCGACGTGGCCGATCCGTCGCTTCTCCTGGATGAGTGGTGGAAACTAGCACTACTCTGCAGCTCCTTGCTCCTGGGCGCAGGGGCCCCTGGGGCGTGGCAAAAAGAGGGGCTTCTCAATGGGCCGACGATTGAGGGAGTTTTGGAAAATCTGTCGTCCGCAGACAAGTAAGACTTCGGGAGCTGCGGTCGGGCCAGTCGAGCAGTTTCTGACTGTGGGTCTTTGAGGAGGCCGAGCTTCAGCAAAGCTTCCTGTCTGACCACTTCAGGATCTGTTGCGTTCTTCAGACCGTGGGATGAGTTTGAGGCAGGGGCCGCTTCCTTTTCCGTCTTCACGGAGATATTTGAAGGAATCCTTTTGGGTTTTGGAGCAACGGGTAGCGGGCCTGTCGTAAAGCCGCCGGCTTCGAAGATGGCTTTGTCGGACCTTCCGACGTTGGCGGTGTTTGAACTTTCTATGATGACCGGAGGACGTCGGACCAAGTCTATGGTGTGATCGACTGTGGGACATAAGGGTGTTTTCTTTGTGGAGGCGCTCCTCCGCAGGTAAACAAGCGCATCATAGGATAAAGGTCCCCTTTCGCCTGTCTTCACCAGGTTGTCTTTGGATTTGATTACAGGAGGTGTCTTGACATTGACATCGGAAGGTACGTGAACGCCGGCGGGCTTCTGGCTGGAACTGTTGCCGAATGAAAACGACTTCTTTTGGTTTAGCCGAAGGCCAGCTTTGACTTTTGGTTCAGAACAATTTGAGCTGCTGGCCAAAACGTAAGGTGTTGGCACAAGGTAGTTCTGGATGGGTTTGTTCTCGACTTTTTCCCTGATGGTTTCCATAGAGCTGTGCTTTTGCAGACCTGCGGGACACAAGGTGTTTGTTAGAAAACCCCAAGTTGACTCACTCTCTCCCTCGGCGGTCAGGCAGAAACGATGACAAAACAGACACGTTTCCGATCAACAACCTTAAGAGACGGGCTTCGTAATCAAATATGCAATGGCTGCGCTAGTATCGTGTTTTGTTGAGTACATGGCAGCTAAATGGCAACTGTTGCCAGGAAGATTAGCTCACCGTTGAGCTTGGTTTTCCTCATGCAGGCTGACAGGTCCGCCAGTCTGGAGGCCAGACTGGCGGGGCCTCCGGGCAGGAGGTCCACTTTGTTGTCGGACAGTCCGCCGTCGTCCTCGGTGTCTAAGGACTCGATGGTCTCCTCCAAAAACATGAGGCAGGCTTTCTCCTCAGCAGACAAGTGGCCCAGACTATCATCACTCTGTAATGCAAAAGAATATCCCCACTTGGAACAGTCCTGTTTTTCCAGCTTTGAAAATTTTGAGACCAGGAGACTCACGAAAACGGAATGTCCGCTGACAACGCTGTCACAGCTCCCCGCGCTGTCCACTCCAGCCAACATATCCAGTCCAGTCCCACCTGGCCAGGTGTCACTCTTTGGCATTTTATCCAAATGGCAGTGTCACTCTGCATCACAAAAACATTTCTGGTTAAGATTGGTTTAAAAATCAGCGGTCACCAACATCTTTGAAGGCGAGAGCCAATACAACAAAGTCCTGGAAAAGAAAGAAACTACGGGTGTGCTAAGCAACACGCATCGAACAGGTCGGCCAAGGGGATGAACTGCAGTCGATGACAGAAACATGGCGAGGGCTGCAAAAAAACACCCAAAGGCGACAGTCAGCGGCAACCTCCACGGGCAAGGGTGTGAAGGTATCACCATCCACTGTTCGAAGACTTGGAGAGAAGAAATATACAGGCCATACTACAAAATACAAACCACTTATTAGCATCTAGAATTGGAAGGCCGGGCTTCATGCATTTCACCTCCTGAAGAGAGACTGAAGGGAGATTATTCACAGAAACAAACAAGAACTGAAAGTAAAGGCCTGGAAAAACATTTCAAATAAAGAATGCAACAGTCTGGTGAGGTCAATGGGTCGTTGGCTGAATGCAGTTGTTATAAGTAAGGTAAGCGTCATACGCCACCAAATATTAAATGCCAATCATTTTAAGTTCATTTCATAACGTTTGCTCATTTGAAAAGTGGATGGCGTCAAACAAAAAGCTGCTCTGTCCTGAGTTCTTTCACACATCTTGATGTCAACCGCGTGAAAGAAAAGCTGGACTTCTCAACTTTTGTCTCATCTTCATCTTTTGATCTGAAACCCGAATGTCTTCCGTATTCAACAAAAACAAAGGAATTGACCTCGCCATCCAAAAACTTTGGGAGGGGACTGTATGAGAAAACATTGATCGTGTTACTGATTTCCCACAATGATTAGGAATCCGATAAATATCACCGTGACCCTCCTGAGGATAAGCGGTTTGGAAAATGGATGCGTTGGTTGTTAAATATGAATATGCAACACTTTATTTGCTCAAATCTCTGCCCATGTTTATATTTTCAAATGACCTACCACATTACTAGGAAATCACAATGTCTCATCACTAGTTATTTTCCTAACAGGCCCCAATGGTTACTCAGGTGGTCCTTGGTGGTTTCCTGCTGCGTGTGGCCACCCGGGCAGTGGTGCCCTGTTTTGACATGTACAAGTTCATGAACGTACCGTGTGTTATGTTCAGCGTGAAAAGCGAACTGCGATATGGTGAGGGATAACTGTAGTTTGTGCAGAGGATGGCGGTGTGACTTGGATTACAACACACACGCTGCTCCTAATCGCCCTCAACATGATCGCATTCACAGACCCCACCTGCATCACACACAGCGTGTGTATTATACTTCGACTAAATCCCTTTGACAATTCAAGCAGACTGTAGCACTCAAGATGATTTGTACTCGCTAGTTTTGGCTGCTTTTCAGCTCTTGGGATAGAAAAGAGTGCACATTATTGTTCACACTAGGCAACCGCCAGCTGTCAGGATGTGGACGTAAGATAACAGTTAAACCATGCAGTTTATGCAAATAAATGTGGCTTCCAGATGATTTATGACATTTGGGTATGTAGTCTGGATGAATTACACAAGATAAGGACTGACCCAGGTCTTTATCTTTGTGATTGTTGGCCCCTTCCTTCGTTGTGAGTAGATCGGGGAGGAAAAGTCACTCAAAACACACCACAGGATAATCACTCAGGATAATCTTTTCGACACAGCCGATGATGTGATTGTCATCTGATTGCCTGCAATGCTCAAATTTAGATTACATTCAATAACCTTTATTTAGTCCCAATTGCATCGTTTCAGCAGCAACAGTCGATATATGAATGGCCTCATTATTGGTGTGGAGTCCACTTTCCGATTGTTAGCCCCAAACATCTACTTGAGCACATCGCAGAGGAAAAAAAAAACATTTTTCACACATTCCACACCAGAGGATAATTACTTAGGATAAAATTGTCAATTTACCAGACAATTGCTCAGTTTTTTTTTTTTTTTTTTTAATGACGTGTGTGTGGCCGATTTTTTTTTTTAATTGAGATCACGGGCGCAGGGGTCTTTCTATGTTTGGTTACTATGGCTACAGGAAATATGAAAAACAAATGTCAAAACCCCAACAAAAGCCAGACAATTCTAACTGGCGTTCTTCGTAAAGGTTTGCACCTAATGCTGTGGCCGCTGAGTGTGTCCACAATACGATTATAAGGGCGGATTAAACTAAAAAGGAATGACCTATTTAATCAATACTCAAGGACAATATTAACAAATGGAGATATACCGTAGAAGGCTCCGTAATTGTCGTTTAGTGTCATTAATACTCCTTATATTGAAAAACCAAACGATTTTACACACGTCATCGGTGAAGAGACTGTTACAAAAGAAGAGTTATAACGCTCGTGGGAATGTTTTACGTCTGTCGTTGATCATAAGTATCGTACCTGTAAATCGTTTGCGCTCCATGTACTCGCTTGCTCCTTGTATGTGGCGAAAGTGCTCCTCAGCTCGCTCTTCGTGCTTACCTGCGGAAGAGCTAAACTGTCAACCAATCAGAGCGAGGCCTAAAGACGTTGTCATGGCAATAAGCTGACATAAAGACCTACTACTACAACTGCACTGACTCGCCCCCTCCTGCCCACAACCCCAGAGCTGAATTGACTGCAAAATTAGAACGGAAATTTATTGGAATCGGAATTATTTGTCGTTAAATATGTGCGACAATGCGGTGACTTCTCAGCATGCTTTGTAGGGGTCTTCGTAAATAAGCGTGCCAATCTAAACGTTGCGTTTTGTTTGCTTTGTTATGAGTGTGGCTGTGATGTCATACAGAGGAACATCTCAGGACATGTAAACTTGAATGTTCACTTTTACCAGACAGCGTTTGCAGTGACCAGGCCTGAGTTGTGCCCGGCCGAAAGTGCTCTCGAATGAATGAATGCATGTGCAGTCCCTTGTGTTTTAATTATAAAGTCCTTCAACCACATACGATGGCGTGACAGTATTTTGGATTTTTTTTTTTTATGTCAACGGTTGTTGAAGCTGTTCGAGCAGTACAGCAACTTTGAGGCACTTTGAAACAAGACTTAAAAACGTCCCCTGAAACCCTAACTCTACTTCAAAATCCTACTTTTTTTAATGACACAAACACAACACTACTGTCTGTAGCTTTTACTTGTGACACAACACTGCAGAAAAAGTCAAGTAAATCCAGTTATGTAATGTTTGGTGTGCAACATTCTTGGAAGAGTAGTGATGAGAACTTGTGAAATGGCAAGGTGAAAAATGACAACAAAAATCGCAGCAGTTCACATTAAAACAAGAAAATCCTGACATGACTTTTTGGCAGCAACCTGGTACTGAGCGACGTTCTCCTCATAAAACTTGAAACAAGTGTCAACATTTTCACATTATTCAAATTCACAACAAAAATTACAATTTAGTAAACAGAAAATTAAGTCTCTTTTGTTGACAGCACCATTATTTGCCATCTCCTTGAAATGAAATAAGCACACAAACCGAAACAAAAAATTCACTTCAAGTTTTACCATCTCAGGAAAATCAAGTCAAGAAAAATCAACAGTGAAACGCCAAATATTCCGTGATCTCAGCACTGCCCCCTGGCGGTCTGGGGGGACATCACAGAACGCCAAGTTGAAAACTTAATGGGGTTCCAAACGCCCGACCCATGATAATAAATCTAAACAAAAAAGCCTCGAAAGTCAAACTATCATGAAACAATTCTCCATCTTAGTGAGCATCTAAAGATACAGGTGCTCGTTTTAATTTAAATGAATTAACACTTGAAATGTGTCATTCAGTGTAGAATGAATGTTTGCATTACACAAGTTTCACATTTTAAATAGCATTACTGAACTAAATCAACTTTTTCATATTATTATTATTTTTTGACGAGCACCTGTATTTTTCCTTTTTTTTCCTTTTTCTTACAATTATTCTTTTGGGGGATGAGGAAGGTTCATCGTCCCTCGACAGGCACGACACAAGAAATTGAACTCAAAGTGCCACAGAGGAAAGGACTTTGATGGGAATCCTCAAAAGACGAGGACTTTGACTTTCATTTTTGTCTTGCATAAAAATTAGGCATGTTAAAATGTTAGTTTTTGCATTTCCAAGTTTTAATTCAATACTGTTTCCTATTATTTTCAAACGAGAGTTTGAAAGTCAGTGTCACGTAACAAGTTGGCCAGTTCCGTCGCTACGTGTCTTGCGTTCACGTAGTTTTCAGTCGTGTGTGTGTGTGCGTGCGTGCGTAACGGAAGACCTCCACCAAGACCGAAACACAGCTGAGAAATAAACGAGTCTAACATTTAAGAGGGTCATAGCTAAAACGAGGCGAAGTTGGAGAACCATTTTCCCCCCACTGGGAACGTAGACTAAGCATGATGTCCGATTAAAAAAAACACTACTGTACCTCCACATACGTTTAGCAAAAAGCAAAATTGTTTTGCAAGGGCACACAAAGACAATCTGTACAAATTAGAGCAAATTTCCTCCGTATTTACTAAGCACACACGTTTTTCTTGTGTGTGTGGGGTCCCTCTCAATTTAAAAGTCAGCAAGTGCGGAACCTATTTGAGTTGACAAAATGAGAAGTTGCATGCATTTCATTGAATACACATGAGAAATTCTGACCTGAGATGTTAACGCTTCATATTAAATGTGATTATCTTATTTTAAATAAAAACAGAAACATTTCCTCATTTTAGTTTAAAACCAAACTCTAGATTGACGTTGCCTGCTGAACTTTCAAATTTGGTCAATTTTGCTCCCTCCACCCCTCAGCTCCCCCCACCCCTCACATCAAGACAATTTTAAGCGGAGTAAACCATGGTCAGCAAAGACAAAGGCAAATGATAAAAACATAAGTACTAGAGAGTTACCATTCGTCATGCTGCCAACTTGGTTCATTTCTGTTCTGACATTTTTACCAAATTTATCGTGCTGGCATTGTCTTCTGGATATGATCAGTATAAACTGACTACCAGACAAAATAGCACAACAACTCTCTGCACCATTTGCAGAAATGACTTCATGCGTTTTTGTCCAAAATGTATACAGTCCATCCCTGCTATATAAATCTCCACGTTTGATACTTTGCCAATTTACTGAGCGTCAAAAATTGGTTTGCAGTCTTTGGCGATGCAATTAAAGGGGAAGTCAACCAAACCATTTTCTTTACGGGAATATGTTTTCTGCAACCCCACTGGTCTAGCGTCTGTGCAATATGATCTGAGCAGTAAAAATCCAACCGTTTTTGTCCATCTGACGGGAGGGCCATTTTGCTACCTGCGGTCGACTGATGACATCACAGTCGCTCAGGGATCAGATAACGACCAATCACGGCCCACCTGTTTTCTGTAGCTTAGCCATGACTGGTCATTACCTGAGCCACGAGCAACTGCGACGTGATTTTCAGCCGGCAAAAGTGACAAAATGGCCACCTTCCGAAATGAGTGAAATGGGTGAGGTTTGCTGCTTAATTCATATTACACAAGCACAATATTAATTGGGATGCCGTGTTTAGACTAGTGAAGGCACGCTGTTAAAGTATTTTGGGGGGTTGACTTCACCTTTCATGGCTCAACAAACCAACTGTTTGTGTAGTTCCTGAAAAGTGATTGTTTTAGTTATGCAACGTTTCAACACGACAGCGAAATGAAAATGGGCAGACAGCATGTTGAAGGCAGTTTGAGTCTGTAGGCAGAGGTGTTTTCTAAAATGTTAACAAATGTGGATTAAATTTTGACCAGTCGAGGCAGATCCGGAGAATAATGGCATTACCAGTGCTGGGTGGCCAGTTAAATGTTGTGGATGTCGGTGAGGTAGACCAGTGATAGCAAACTACTGAGCCGCGGCAATTTCACTTACTTGATTTGGAAATGAATTACAACAAATAATTTACCTTTGTTGATCTATCTATGCCAGTGATGTATTGTGACAGACAGAACAATAAAATGTTCTTCTGATGGTGTTCAATTAACCTGCATGTCATCCTGTTGCCATTCATACAACAGAATAACGCAAGTAATCCCCCGCCCCCCCATCAAGAGGTTTATGATTGCCTTTTGATGCCACAAGATGGCGCCAAAGCACACTTTTTAGACAGGGCTTGGTGCCATCTTGTGGCATCTTCATGGTGTTTCGGAAAGAGCACAAAAATGTGAATCAGCGAGTATTTTGCCCCACTCCAAAAATAAAAACAAACAAAATCGGCAAATAAGTGAAATTGCAAATGCGTCGGTGGGGGACACACCATACATACTAGGGCTGAACAATTAATCAAATTCCAACTAATAATGCAATGTAAGATAATGCAATTTTAATATTCACACCATGCAGTTCAAGTTACTGTTTTGTGAAACATGAACATTTGGCGTGATATAGATAGATAGATAAGATAGATAGACATTTATCTTATATATATATATATATATATATATAGACACACTGTATATGTTTATGCCACACTTGTTTGGTAGAATTGTGAAGTTGTCGTAGTGAACTCTAACTGAAGTGGATCAATATGTGTCTTATTCATTCTGGCTACCCTTATTTTAGCATATAAGACCAAAAGCATTTTTGGATAATAAAGCCTGACCTAGAAAAAAATAATCACAAATGAAATAGCAATTCAATGATTTTCAAAATTGTTCAGCCCTAATATATAATTTTTTGCTATTTATGTTTGGTGGTGTGCCATGAGACAATTTTTTTTCTTTAAAATATGCAACTTGGTTCAATAAAGGTCGGGAAACACCGAGGTAGACGGCCACATAACGTGGAGGGGTGGCACACAAACAGAAGCAAGTAAATGTTTCAGACTTCGCCAAAATTGGTGTGGCCCGTCTCCTTGGCATGCTCGCGGGCCTCCTTCTGTCCTACCAGGCCCGTCTGGCACACCATGCACCGCAGCGCAAAGCGGTTGACGTCCGTGAATTGGCGCTTGCGGCGAGCCTCGTCGGCCAGCTCCAGGGCCTGCGCCAGGATGACGTCATCGCCGGTGGAGAAGACGGTCTGGGGGGGCGCGCTGGGCACCTCCCTCTGTAGCGGGTCATAATGGATGCCGTCGTAGATGAGAAGCACGCGCTTGCGGTAGCCGGCGTCTTCCCCAAAGCGATCCACGCGCACTGTCTGTGTATCCACCACGCAAATCTCGCACTGGTAAAACTTGGACAGGATGGACACTTCGATGGCGCCCCCCCATGTGTCGTCGCGCCGGATCCAGGCGCAGTAGTCCTCATTGCTCTTGCCCAGAACAGCCTCAGAGTACGCTGCCGGGTCACTGGAGACGATCTGGGCGATGAGGCCGCGCATCTCCGGGGCGCACGCCGGGTCATACACGCCGCCCTCCACCACGTAGTTGACGCTGGTGAACAGGCACGAGTTGTCGGCCGGCACCACGCGGCGCGCCAGTGTTGGTAAAGCGTTCAGGCGAGGCGTTTTGGTGACGATGGGATGGGTGCCCAGCTTGGCCTTGTTTTTCTCCTCCTCCACAATGAGCGTGTCGCCTGTGGGGGATGACCACACCACATTACTACGGTGGTGAAACCTCCACCGCACCTTTTTTTTTTCCTGCATAAATTTCCCTTATTTCCAGAACAGGGGTTACCAATTTTTTACACAGAGTAGCATCTCAAAAAAAAAAAAAAAAAAAAAAACTTAACTCACAAAGTAACATCACAATTACCATATTAGAATGTACTGTACATAATTGCATTTAAATAAATGTTTGATCAACTTTTTTCCCCCCTAAATGACAAAAAATGGGTAGGTGGGGTCTGGGAAGGCATGTGTCAATTGTGCCACACAAATCCTTACATATATACACACACATATACATATATGTATATATATATACACACACACACACACACACACACACACACACACACGCACACACACACACACACACACACAAGCGAGAACGCCCTTCATTCAAAGAGGACCACCGGCCAGGCCAAAATCTGAAAAATCATTTTTTTTTTTTTTTTTTTTAATCCAACTCTACTGCAAATATAAAAATAACTGCATGATAGCTTCGCACATCTTTGCATCCACTGATGAACTGTCTGCAGATTTATTTCTAGTCGTGTTTTTTGTGATTAACTCTGAATTTCTCGCAGGGTTATTTTTGACCAGTCTTCATGTCAAATTTATGAATTGCAATTGATAAGCTGTTAATTTTTTTGCTTTCACTAGAGAGCTTTATTTGTGAAAACCTGATGAAAATAAATTCACACATGAGTGTAAATAAGTATACACTACAGACAAGAGCAGTGGTATTTGGAAACCCAGTTCAGATTAGCAGCAGGTACAATGTGTGTTTACAATGTGCTCGCTTGATATAGAACATACTGCACATGCATTGTGGTTGTTTGCATTTGAGTTGACCCACCGTTCAGTTGTTCGATGTGTCAATGGCTGCGTTCAGACTGCAGGCATATGTGATACCAATCAGACTGCAGTACATACTTTTATCTCTGGAAGACTTAATTATTGTAATGGTTTTCTGACTGGAGTCCCTCGAAAGAGCGTCACAGGTTCTGACCACAACAACGGTTTTACACTAGCTCCCAGTCAGCAAGAGAACAGATTTTAAAGTTCTGCTTTTTGTCCATTAATCACTCAATGGTTTAGGTCCTAATTATTGAAGAAATGCTCATGAATAAATACGGTAAGCCAAGTAGGGTTATGAGGTCCGCAGACTCGGGTCAATTAGTGGACACCAAAGTTCAAATCAAACGTGGTGAAACAGCATTTAGCTGTTGTGCCGCATAGAAATGGCGTAAGCTGCCAAGAGAAGTGAAGTAAGCTCCAAGTGTAAACGCTTTTAAATACGGGTTAAAAACTGCTTTTTCTCCCCTCCGGTAGGTCGGACAAAGTTTTTATTTTTTTATCTTTTTTTTTT
>NW_017805002.1:1581591-1605123 GCF_001891065.2 Hippocampus comes
GCCACCAATTTAGTTTTCTCCCCGCTCTGAACTCCGCCGTCCTCCTCCGCCCTCGGTTTTTACTCGGCCCGTGTTGTTCATCAAATAGTTTGCTGAATTTTTTTGATACATCAATGGATGCTATTTTCTTAACATTACGGTGGGAGCATACGACTGTAACACAGAAAACGCGGTTTAAACTGTCGTTGGAGATCGCGGCCGCCGCCATGTTTCAATGTTGTTGACAGACCACAGGGCAAACGACGCACGCGCTCAACGTGAATATCGCGAGAGTTTGCACCGATGTAAACCCTCTACACAAAAATGTAGAGGGTTGTTTGAAAAAAATGACTGGCCAACCAGTCAGAGACTAAGAGCCAATTTTTTTACTATGTTACTGCAAAGAGCCACATCATGCACATTGGCACACATAAGCATCACCCCATCCCTTCCTCACGCACACACATGCACACACTCACACAAACCTACCTCTGCTAAGTGGTAAATGTCACACACCAACATGATAATGACAGAAATTGACTCCTACAGGCCAGTCATTTGCAACAATGAATATTGTGCGCACTGTCTCACACACACAAACTCTCAGTTCGACCAAGTCCACAAACAAAAATATAAGAATGTTTTTCTCTGACTATGCATGTTGCTTAGCACCTTAGTGCAGGGACTTCTGGCATTTCTTCTCTTGGAACAATGCTCTTCAAATCTGGCTTGCATTCCGTTGTTGCCACTCAAAGCAAGCACGATCTGCATGCGAGCTGGAGCGGTTACTTACTACTCGGGTCAGCCTGACACAGGGCAAACTTTTTTGCCCGAAGATCGACTTTTGAAGCAACCAACTACCCATGATGAGCAACAGCCGGCCCGAACATGAACGAAACCGAAACACACAAATCCCCCCCCCGCCATTTCCTCCTCCCACCCCTTGCGGTCGACTTGGGACTAGTTCGCTGGCTTCCGGTTGATTGCGATCGATGTAT
This sequence comes from Hippocampus comes, assembly GCF_001891065.2. NCBI lineage: Eukaryota > Metazoa > Chordata > Actinopteri > Syngnathiformes > Syngnathidae > Hippocampus > Hippocampus comes. The sequence continues at coordinate 1,582,569 of NW_017805002.1, forward strand.
TGGGCACCCCTGCCTTAAAATCGGAGGCAATTCCCTGACTAACTTAGCGCCGTTGTTTGCGCATGAGCAGCGATTCAGTTGTCATCTGACTGGTTGCCCTGTATGTACAGGTATGATAGGCTGACGTAGTAACTTCTGTGTATTTAGCGCCATTGTTTGAATGGCAGTGTCACCGCCGAGGCGTTTTCGACGCTTGTCATGTGAAAGCCCGGGAGCCGCATTGAACCGCCAAAGAGCCGCATGAGGCTCGCGAGCCGTGGGTTGGCCACCCCTGATCTCAGTCTTTTAAAGCATTTTTTAAATCATTCATTCTTTTCCCAAATGTTGTTCTTGCACTCTTCAGTTTTTTTTAAGATAACTTTTATTTGTCCCACACTGGGGAAATTTGCAGTCTACAGCAGCAAAATTGGGGGGGTAGAAAAGTTGTTTTATAAGTGACTTTTTTACTCCTTTATTTTGATTATAAATTTCTAACTATTGTTTTGTTTGTCAATGCTTTTAATTATGTGAAGCATAGTCAGTTACTTGGTTTATGAAGAGTGATATATAACGCAACCTTGCATTGCTTATTGACTTGAAAGTCAATGAGCATCACGGACATCTGTCTGAGAAGCAACGTGTGATTTCCAAAGCAAATTGACAAGGTGGCGGTCACTTTGTGTGACGCTTGCGTCATACCAGACTTGATGGGGTAGTCCTTGAGGTGAGCGTCTCCGTTGCGCAGGTCCAGGCTGGAAGGCGGGTAGCCCACCATGATTTTCTGCACCTCGCAAGGGATGCCGGTCAGCTCCTCCACTTTGCTTTTTAACTCTTGCACGCATGATTGGTGAGTCAACCCTTGCATCACGTGACTCCCGTTTTTGGTCTTACAGCGAAGACGCAACATCCTGCCTGACAGGTGGGACAAAAATACGGAAGATTGACAACAGCAACAATGACAGTTTGAACATAAAGTTTATGATGCTCTTCTAACATGACACACCCATATGACTTTTTTTTTTTTCAAATCCAGAATATTACTTTTTGCTCAATGTTATCCTTTTTTGAAACATTCAGAGTTTTTTTTTCTAAAAACATTCAACATTTTCCTTAAAAATTACACTAACTTCTAACAATTCAAATTTGAACCTGTGGTTACAAAGTGCAAATATTTTTAACATGTACACGGGAACTACAGTTTCCAGCATTTAGTCGGGGATGGCGAACACGGAAGGATTATAACCTAAAAATCACCGCCTAGATTTAATACGTCTGCTCCTTTCATTTCAACGTGCACATGGAACTTTGTGCTTGTGTTAGGTACAACAAACCATTGGAGAAGATTCGCCGGGCGAATGAATTTCAGGTGTGATTTTTATGTCTATGGGGGATACAACACCTCATTATTATTATATAACGCTGTATAAGTCAGGCAACATTTAGCTTTACCTTTTTTCTGAGCAGTACGTACGTGACGTGCGGTTGGACCGTTGCTGGTGGTCAGTAATAATTTTAGCACAGGCATGATACATTGTTCAATGATTCGATATTTTTATCTTAATCTGCATTCATGTTGTTCATGTTATTTCTACCATTTTTTTGCAGCACATAATGCGATGCGGTTCCCATGCAGTGGGAAGTCGAGGGGTTGAAATAACATGATGGGTTGATGGATGTAGTGAGCGAAGATATGAGGGCAGTTGGTGTTAAAGAGGAGGACGGAGAAGATAGACTTCGGTGGAAAAGAAGAACACGCTGTGACAAACCCTAACGGGACCAGCTGTAGGGAAAAGAAGAAACAATACCAACCAATACAATAACAAATGGGCATCCCTGCGAAGCGTGAAGGCAGAGGTTTTATGTCAACCTTTTCTTTTAGTCAAATTATTTGAGTAATATGAGTGTTTCAGCCCAACTATTGTCTGCTACAACCGCTTTGTTTTGCTTCCTTTTTGCATGCTCGCAAAACAACTTCGATTTTGTCACAAGAGAAAGAAGAAACTTATTCGAGTTATGACAATTAACTGTGGGGTGGTGGGGGAAAATGTGTCAAGCGAAGCTAACATTATAACCTGTCCGTGAAAATTCATGGTTTTTTTGCCCTACGGATAGCCATCTTTGTCTTTGCATCACACAATCGCAGTAATAAACAACCTTTTCACCTCAAATATATTACTTTTTTTCTTGAAAATATACAATATTTTCTGAACAATGCACCCCCCAAAAAAAAGTTTATCGAAAAATACACATTTCGAGATATGCCACTTTTAAAAACATTGCTGTAATTATACTTTTTTTTTTTTTTTTTGTAGAAAAAGTGTAGTGTGCCCCCTTGAAACCACAAACCACACATATAAAAAAATACCGAAAAAAAACCCTCTCAGTTTTGGGCTTTTCTATAATATATGACTTTTGTTAACTATTTTCCCCCTTGAAAAATGTTTTCTTTCTTCTCCCAAAAAAAAAAAACTTTTTCCCTCACAAAACACAACAGTACGCCTTTTCTTCACCATTTCCCTGGAAAGCATTTAAATAGAGATTTCGCAGAACACAAAGTTTAAAATGTATGTAAAGACTATTATTTAATTTAGAAAGTTGTGACACTACTGTTTACCAAACTGACGATGACAAAGCGCGAGTGCGCATACATAAACACAAAAACGACCTGACAGCAAGATTGCTTTGTTTTGTTTTGTTTTGCTGCCCTTTTGTTCAGACGCGGTACTGTTGCTTGAACATGTTAGCAGGACAACTTGCATTTCACATACCTTGCGTTTATGCGTCAAATAAACTTATTCGAATTACCATTATTATAATGATTACTGATACGAACCTAAGGTTTTAGTAGGTGGGGAATGTGTGTCGAGCGAAGCTATCCTGTGCTAGCATGCTAACCTGTGCATTAACTTAGCGTTCAGTAGACATTTTATCTCCAAGCGGTCATTTTCATCCTGTTCTCGTCCTCGACACGAGCGAGCTCATTTTACTGACATCCGCGACAACTTAACTGCCCGCTATATATTTTTTTTGTTACCTGTATTTGCCCGTTCCCAGCTCGTCGAACAATGCACACACACACAACTACGGGGCGGGACGAGACGTCAAAAACGTATGTTTGACGTCATGACGTGCTACTACCGTAAGTTCTCTAATAGCTCACTATTAGATTCTTGCGGTGATATTTGGCAACCCGTATGCCCATTTTAAATAAACAACCTCAGACGCTTCGTCATGCAGTCAAAGTTGAAGTAAATGTACAAAAATATAATTATTACTATCAATAACAATAATAGTAATAATAATGAGGGGAAACTATGCCTTTCGAACTTTATCCTTCCCCCAAAACCCGTATTCACAAGAACTCTAAGCAGTTCTTCCTCAATGTTCACAAACACTACCTGAATAAAGACATTTCGTCCTCAAGTGCGACTATCATAAACAACATTAAAGTACAGTGTAAGACTCTGTTCACCAAAAACAATTAGGACGTTCTATTACCATAACATTAAATATTACTAGTCGGTCACTGTAGGATTATGCCTTGCAAAAATAAAATAAAAATAAGAACCATAAAAATCTACTTAAATAACGATTAAATTAAAAATGTGTACGTAAAAGCTGTACTGTACGTAAAAGTGATAATGAGTAAATTAAAATTTGTGTCGTTTACGCCACAGTTGACTCAACTTTATTTATAGAGGCACTTAAAAAAAACAATTGCTGCACGCAAATTGTTGTACAGTACACGGAGTAAAATTAGACACACCAAAAAAAAGACAGTTAAAACACAGTGATAACAAAAACACTATAACACAATTAGAATAAAAATGTGTTTGAAACTGCTCCTTGAACTTTAACCAAGTGATTCTGTCACATACCACTAAAGCAGTGGTTCTGAAGCTGGGTTCGATCGAACCCTATGGGTTCGAATCAGTCTCAGGGGTTCGATGGAGCCTCAGCCATGGAGGTTAAAACACACTCGACTCAACATGTCAATTAGTTATGACACGCCCGCCTGGCCATCACTGGCTGCAGATGATCACATTGCTTGTCCAATCAGTGCTGCGTGAAATTCAGTTCGCTCAGTTTTTAACGTGTGACTGTCGTGACAGTACGTCATGCACGGTTCATTTTGTGCAGTTAACAACAATTTACACGTAGCTTGTAAAATCTGGTGTTGGACCAAAGACAATGTTTTCAATAAGAGGATAAATATGTCATTAATTTGAGTTTGTACACAAGGAAAGAAAAAGAAAATGGATGGTTGGATAATAAGATTCAACAAAACAGTCAAAATTGCGATACAAGTTATTTAATATTTTATTTACATGACAAAAAGATGTGCAAATACAAGCGGGTTTGACAATAAAAACGCAATTACGAATAATCTATGCTTTCAAATTCAATCCCTTTTATCAGATGAAAAGGCACAAGTCTTTGCATCCAACAGTCTTCCATGATTATTCTGTCATGCAATGAAAAGCATTGTCATAATATAAACATAATCGATACTTGATTTAAAAAATGGGGAAACAATTAAATCAAGTGTTTAATTAAATGGCAAGCCAACAGTAAATAAATACAACATAGCGATTAAGAACCTTATTTTGATGTAATGACTGTCTATTGGGGTGTGTCCAGGTTAGCCAGTTAGTCTGCATGTGAGCGACTGGGCGCGAGTTGTGGCATAAAGCAGCTCCTTGTGTTTTTTTTTTTAAATAATAAACAATAAATGGCTGAAAGTGTACTGCCACCTGTGATTTTCCTTACCTATTTGCAGAGCATTACAGTACCATTTCACTTCAACGAGCAGCAGCGGTGCATCTGAAGCTTGCTCTGACCACAAATTTTCACTTGCAACACACAAGAAAAGCAACCAAGCGTAGGCTCATAATTTGAAAAATATAAAGTGAGGCACTTGTAAGTCAAGATACAGTACTACTACAGTATGTCTATATGCAGTAAATAAAGTGTTGCCTTGAGATGCGAGTTTAATTCGTTCTGTGAACACACTGTTGTCGCCCGCAAAAAAAAAAAATAATAATCCTGTTTTTTTTTTTTTAAACAAGAAAAATACTATACTTATTTTTCTTTAATTAACTCATTGCCAGCTATTTTGAAACCCTTCTTTATCCTACCATGTAAAGATGTACCCGGGATTGAATGCCTGGATTCTTAAAAAAAAAACGTGAAAAACGTTTTTGGCATTGAATGAGTTCACCAAGTTTAAAAAAACAAAACAAAACCCCTCATTGAGTACTCTACTATAATACTGTACTGACATTATTGATATTACAGATACAACTCAGTAAACTGCAGTTGTAATAGTCTTTTTTTTTTTTTACAGAAGGAATATGTGCTTGTGAGTATTGTTAAGAGTTTACATGTCTTGTTGCACTGATGGTGTTCAAATTGCTTGAAAGGTTGGAACACTGCGGCATCAATGCTAATGTCGTTAGCCTGTCTATGGCATTTTGTATTGTGTGTTAGCATTAAGATAGCAGACATTCAAGGCAAATGTATTTGGTTGTTTTAAATATGCAGTGTGAAACTGTCATTGTTTGATATTTTATTTGACAGTAAACATCAATTGGGCACGCCAATCAACAGCTTCAAGCTTCTTTTTGAAGAATTGACGCTCTTCAACCATCTCGTGCTCCTATCTTAAATTTGCTGGCAAGTCAAAGCAAAAGAATTGGCCTAGCCACGGCACATACAGTATCTTGAAAAACCCGTATGTCAAGGCACCATTGTACATATTTTGTGCTAGGACGTTTGTTTTTTAAACTTCATTCAGAAGCGGACACAGCCGCTCGTTTCTTCAGGGTTGTCAAAATCGATTCCTTCACACAGAGAGCCCTGCAAAGCAAAACATTTGTAAGTGAAAGTCCAAAGTGCCACAATTTCTGTGAGTGCAAAGGTGACAGAGGCACACTTGTAATGAGATGTGTCTAATAAAGGGATGAAGAGGAAAAAGAAAGCTTGGCTGGATGTCATCCAAAATACTCACAAACAGCCGCTTCCTATGCGAGGCTGTAAGGTTAAAAGAGAGAACCAGAGACAAAGAATAGAAATGTAGAGACAACAACGAGACAGACGTACTGATATGAACATGCTTTTCGTGAATGCAAACATTTTCAGTTGAGTTTAGAATCCTGTTGGTTCATGAACATACATGCAGACAAACAAAAATATGGCAAATCACAAGCTTTATTTTCTTTACCGGTACTTATGTGAGCAATTTGTGTTCTCTTTTTGCACGTCAGGAGGACAGTGTTTCCCTTCCACCCAAAAAATGATATGGTCTCATTATCTAACCCCAGGGGTTACTCAATCTGAATTGGCGGCCCCGGGCCACATCCAGCCCACCAGCTGCCTCACTGCCCCCCCAAACTGTTATAGCCCTTTCCAAGATGGGATGCGATCAGTTTGGCGCGCACATGACGGACCCATTCAGAGCATTAAATTCAACTATTAAGCAGTCAGTCAGTAAAGTCCAGCTAAGCAGTGCGCCTCGCTGTTGGCCTCCTACGATGTCCTAGAAACAAACGAAAGGGAGTTTCTGAAATTGGACGCCGGACCCGAAGGACAAACTATCTTAGTGCTCGCTAGGATGAGGATAGTACAACACTATGGGGATGGATTTAACATGAGAGAAAACAATATCCTGGGCTCTGCTGTTAGCTAGGGAGAGCACGGGATCCTGGAGATCAATGCGCCAGTGTCTTCTATACTCCTATATGTTTGAATAAAATAAGTCAATATGGCTCTGCAAACGTATGATGTAGATAAAGCACCAAATACCGGTAAGTGAACTTCATTTGATTTTTCGAGTGCTGGACTATGATGTGTTAATTCAGAAAAGAGCAAGAAGCAAATTGATTCGACGATCATTCGCTGACGTTAGCAGGAACGGTGAGTGGAGATTTTGAGTGCAAGTCTGAGCTCTGGTAATTACAGCGTTTTCCCTTATGTTTATTAGTCGTATTTACGCATATCAATTATGAAAAAAGATACTTCCCATTACCTGAAGTGGTGCCCTTCCTTCCCTCTTTCAGAATTAAAACACAAAGCAAAGGGAGTGCTTTGTTAACTGTGTGGATTTTGCTCATTTAACCGTTTTCTTCATCTATCCCTTTTGCAAGTGCACTACAGTATTTGATTATTGCTATGATTTGTCTGATGTTTGGGTACACTTATCAATCCGCGTTTGGTTATTTCTTTTCTTAGAAAGCACACAGTGAAACATGGGAGGGGTGGGGGATAGTTGTAGATGTGACGACTGGGATGGGAGGTGACTGGTTAACAACACGGCCGGCGGGTGAGGCGACACTGACTTGGCTTGACCGTCCCTCGGGCATCAAAGCCGACGGCGTGGGGGCGAGGGGCAGCCAGGGCTGGTTGCCGGCACTGTACAGCCGGGGACGCTTGACCTGGTCGTGACTTGATAAGGGTGTATAACTATTTCGCCGGAGTAAGAGGGTGGAGTCCTTGGGGATTTGACCCTGGTGGGTGCGGGGGGGGGAAAAGAAAATGTATAGCTGGGAGGAGGGAGGGGGTGCACAGCTGGGATACCTCACTGGACACACTTCGAATTTACAAAAAGGAGGAAGAATGGAAAGTAATAGAATCAGGATGCAACCGGAGCGATTGCTGGTATTGTCATCCTTTCCAAGCCAAGTGCGGCAGCATGGCCAGCCATAAACTCTCATTAAAGCTAATCATCACCTCAACAAAATGCAACATTCCACAACGAGGAAGGAAAGGAAGCAAAAGAGGTGCAATAGCAACAGTCGTTAGACTTTAGAATAAGTATGGAGATGTAGTTATTTTAGGGAGGTCCTCGGCTTGCAGTGGAATTTTTATGGTGGCAATGTAATCCAAATTTATACCGTGTACAATTCGGAATGTGAAACTACACTTACCCAGTAATGAAGTCATAAATACAGTAAATATTTGTGTGAAACATTCGTAAGCCATGAATATAAAACATTTGTTAAAAACAACAACAAAAAAAAAAAAAAAAAAAAAAAAAAAAAAAAGGGCTCGTTCATTTGTGCCATTGATTACGTCCAAACTTCATGATGGGGACTCTATGTAATGCAGATTACATTTCGGCATAAAAACATAAATTCAAGAAATTCCTGTTGCGTTTGTATTAACAAACCTGTCGTCTAGCCGAGTGCTTCCCAACTTTTATTCACGCAAGTAACACCTTTTCCATTACAAAAATCTAACGGCACACCCCCCAGCCCCCAAAAAAGTCTACTACTAAACTAATGATGCTCTCGTTTAAGTTTTCTCACAAATTTAACTTACTCTGTGTGAAATCTGGGCCTGTTTAGATGTAAACGATATACTCACAAGTGGTCTGTCGCGATGCGTGTTCACTGCCTCCACATTCAGATAAAACATTTCCACTTTACAGCCTGGAAGGGGCGAGCGAGCGAGCGAGAGAGAGAGAGAGAGAGAGACAGACAGACAGACAGACAGACACACGCGTGTGCGCGCGCGCACACACACACACACACACACACACACACACACACACACACATACACACAAAGTTAAAACAGTAAGCCCCTGCTACCTGCTCTACAATGAAAAAAAATGAGCAATTGACTCCCCCGAAAAATTTATCTAATAAGTAGTTTCACTGTGAATACACAACAAACTATAATTCCAAAACACATAAATAGGATTTTGATCTAATTTTACAAAAGTAAACAGTAAACAGTTCAGATATGGTTTAAGTTGAGATAAAAAATGAGCCAAAGTGTGCATGTACATGTGGCAAGGCCTCTCTCCATACCAGGTTAAACTCCCTAGTACGAAGCTCCTCCCTGGCAATCAAAGATGTTCGTCTCTCAGTTGAGATTTAATATTTCATCCTATTCCTTTAGACCGATTCTTACTTTCCTGTTAGCCGCGGACTTAGTGCCATCTGAGAACGGCGATTGAAAGAGCACTAAATTGCAAATAGCTGAGTTTTTCAGAAGAAAAAAAAAAGAAAAAAAAGGTGAGTTTGCGAATAACATTGCACAAATCAACCGCAGTTTACTGTCAATTAAAAATAATCATAAAGATGATCTCTACCATATGCCACTGGCGTAAGTTTGAGGACTGTGTGGAGCGGACATTTCATGTAGGGCAGATCCTCTATGGCGGGAACAAAACGAGGACATAATCAGCATCACAGTCAGCATGTGGGACCGGCGCCGCATAAATAAAGTGTCAAGCGCCTCGGACTGCACACACCTGCACTTTTGTCCAGGAAGTAGGCCAGCAGACAGCGCATGACTGCCTGGTGGCAGACCACCAGCACGTTGCCTTGTCTCTCCAGCTCCATGATGACCGGCTCGAGACGCTGGACCAGGTCCTGGTACGACTGGAGGAGCATGCAAGGTCACCTCTAGGGGTTTATTTGAATCAGACATGCAGAGAGCTCATCTTTTGTAAAAAAAAAATAAATAAATAAAATAAAATAAAATAAAATAAAAATCGTCAAATCTTTAGAAATGCACAGGCAGTGTTTTGAGTCACTTTTGAACATGCTCACCTTTTGAAGACGCCTGGCAAGACACACACACACACACACACACACACACACACACACACACACACACACACACACACACACACACGCGCGCACACACGCACATACATACATTCAAAACAAACTGCATTTAAGGTTAGTTTTTGTTTGAAATGAATCATTTTTTTCAGCGCAAACTATTTCCAAAAAGTAAATTATTTCTAAAAGAATCCTATTTTTTCCAGAGAAAATTCAAAAATTTGTTTTCTTTTAGTTTGACGAAAAAACACTGCGTCAGTTAGAATGCTTTGAACGCCAACGTTTCTATAACTTTTGAAGAAATAGTTCACCGGATGTTTTGTGGTCCATCTCCAATCTTTTATGTTAAGAGTGTTGGACTTAGGAGAGTCCATGGTAAGGATGTTTTGTGCTTTGGGTGTGGCAGGTGTATTCAGTCACCTCTCCGCCTGGGTAGCGGTAGTGATATTTGTCTTGGTCCCTCAATGCAAACTCCTCTGGGAACGCCCTTTGGATCATTTCGTAGGTCATCTCCTCGCACACACCCTGGAAAAAAAAACCAACACAAAATACCTTCACATACGACATTTTATTGCAAGCTGCCGGATTGGACATTACGCTGCTGACCGCATCGATTTCGTTGAGTATCTTCCACTGTTCGTAGGGGACGGCCAGTTCCTCCGCCGTCTGTATGGTGCGTCTCAGCTGGCTCGTCCACACCTTCAAGTCAGACAGCTCATGCTCCTCAATGAACCTCCGCAGAGCCCGGGCAAACTAAAAAAAAAGTTCAATAATTGATCAATAAATAGACAGTAAATACCTCATAAAAAGATAAATAAATTGTGCCATATCTTACGGTGACGGCGTAATTAACTTGCGGTTCATTAGCATCCTAATTAGTGACTGAATATGATTTAGGGATGGCGATGTGTTGAAGTTGATACCAATTGTTTAACGGAAAGCCGAATTGTCGAAAAGACAACTGAAGCCAATCGTCACGCTATCATGAGGGCCAACTTCAAAATAAAGCTTTAAACAGGCTAATGCACTGGCGCCAATGTATTATTTGGTAAGCTTTTATTTGGAAGTTAGCGTTTGTGTTGGCAGTGTGTTACGTTATGAGCATGTTTGCAGCTTCCTTGACATACATAAAAGACCGAAGGCAGAAAAAAAACAGTTCTGTCATTAATTTTTTGTTTTTAAATTTTTTTTATTTGATGTACCCAAAGTACTTAAGAAGTCATAAAAATGTATTAGTATTACAAAGTGCAAGATAGAAATAGAACAAGAGTGGGTACGGTGGGTTCATGTGAAGTCCCGGTATGCCATAAAAAGTCCCGGTAGAGGCTGAAATTGAGAAGTGATGGTATTCCTTACCGCTGCGTACTGACCCACTTAAAGCATTGCTGCTGTTCTTTTAATGGTGTGACAAATGAACAATCACACTCTATACTATTGTACTTTATAAAAAACAAACAGTAATTATGTTTTTTCAATACAGTGTAAAGAATTCAACACGTTTTGACACATTTTTTGCTTCAAATCAATAGCCTTGCATAGAGACAGTCACAGCTCCTCAGTGAGGTGCAGTGACATTAGTCATTCTTGGCAGAGGATAAATAATATGTGCCTGTGAGTTTTGTTACCAGTTTCCCACGGGGAGAGAGTTCTGAATCTCCTCCGATGCGCCCCTCGACGTTATGGTCACTCTCGCCATGGCGACACAGGTAGATGGAGTGGGAGTGCACGTGGATGTTCATGAGATAGTAGACGATTTTACTCTGGATGTAGTCCTGTACCCGGTTCACCAAAAAGCGGCGGCCCACATTCATCACTTTAATGAAAGACAGGTCCCTGTGGAGAGAGTGGTTCAGTGTCATCCTCTAGTGGCTGTTTGCCGAACTTGAAAGATGACTATTTGGTAACTTTGATTTCTCACTACAAAGCAAAGCAATGTGATTCCCTGCTTTCAAAAGTGAAATTAAAAATAAAACTCTTTAGAGAATTTTGGAAAAGGATTTGAATTGACTTTTGATAGCGTAAGGAATCATACTAACTCGTGAAAATGTGTGACACTCAGCTTAGTGTAAAGCAAATGGGATTTGCAAACATAAAATACAAAAGTAAAAGTGAAATACAATAAAATGTAAATATATTGTAAAAATGTTTCTTATCTTTTTGGAAAGGTCAGTAAAAACAGTCAAAATACCTGAAAAACTGATTTTTAAAATGTACTGAACTGAAAAAAACAACGACCTGAAAATCCATGTTTATCCATTTTTTATACTGCTTATCCCTGTGGGAACTTAAAAAAAAAGTCGTTTAAAAAAAGGTATTTCATACTATATTTTTGAATGAATGGATAAAAAAAGAAATAAAATCAATTAAAAAAGTCTAAAACTATTGTTTTTTTTAAAGGTAAACAACAATCAAAATAAATGGGGAAATAAAATCAATTAAAAAAAGTCTAAAACTATTGTTTTTTTTTTAAAGGTAAACAACAATCAAAATAAATGGATACTGTCAATAAAAAATAATGTAACATTCATTAATTAAAAAGAAAAAAAAACAAGCACCTTTTAATGCACTACAATCATGCAGGTGTCTTTGCCTTAAGTCTTACTTGTCATAATCATCAGGATCCAACGGTTGGTAAGTAACCTTGTAGCACTCGATCCGTTTCAGGAAGTCATCCATGACGCGCTCCCGGTGCCTCTCGGGATAGTCCGGGCTGGACACCTTCACTTCCTGTTTGGAGGGATTTGTCAGCATGTGAATCTTATTACATAATATCACAGCTATAGAGTATGAATATGAAGAAAAGCTTTCAGACTCTTACCATGATATTCGCAGCAATGACCTCCGGGTCGTCACACACGGACTCCACAAAGAACACCTGTTGGCAAAAGGCCACACCACCAGCATGACTCCCAGCAAGACGATACAGAGACACATAGTAGAGTGCCGAATCAGTCTGTGCATCTGCAGCTCTTGTGAAAGTGCTACATAAATATTTATTGTAGAGTATTGTATCATGATAATTCAATGGGGCATTGTAATGTGTTTTCTGGCGTGTGCGTCTTGGTCACCATGGAGATTTGCTAATGAATTACAGAAGACCATCACTAAGCTGCTGCAAAAATATTGGTCATTTTTCAAAGAGGATAAAGAATATACGTTTGTGAGTATTGTTTTATGCTTTGACGCATGTGTCCAAATACAAGATTTTTAAAGGTTTGTAACAACCATTACATTGATGCTAGTTTCATTAGCCTGTCATTGGCGTTTTGCATTTTCGGTTAGCATTAAGCTAGTGGAATTTCACAAGACAACGACAATATGGTTTGATTAAATACAATGCTTTTTTTTTTTTTTTTAAATTTCTGAAAACATGAACAGGGAATTAGGGTTAGGGTTACCAGTGTATTTTATTGATAGTTCAAACACACCTTGAATGCATTTTCCTTCACAAACGCTTGAATGAGGTCACGACGCTCTCTTGTTGTGTTGGTTGCGTCAAAAACCTGACGACAAAAACTCTGTATGGGTCATTCGCTCTGAGCAAGATGTGCTTTTGATGGGAGAGAACAATAAAATGAGAGAAGAATGAAGCAGGACTCACAGCGATTTGACCACCCTCGTCTGTCAGATACACTTTCACATCTTGCAGGGCCACAAGCGCACACTGCCTGAAAGACAGACAAAAGGAAAGCTCCGAAACAAGTTGTCCCGATTTGATGACATAATTGGAAATCAGGGTTTCGCGTTTGTCCACAGATCATTATTGCAAAATGGGGGCGCAGAATGAGATGTGGAAACATTTTGCTTTCAAGGCTGACAGAAAGATAAAAATAGTCAAAAAATAATCTACAAAGCCACACAGACCGCGGGAGGTAACAGGTATCAGTAAGCAGCTCACTGGCTGAGCGGCTTCCCCAGAATTCAGTGAGTGACAAGTGAGCAAATGTGACGCATTTAAGCGTAGCTTCAATTACAATTTGCAGTCTAACAAGTGAGAAGTGTGACAAGCAAACAGGTTGATGATCATTTGAATTAGGTGTGCTGGAGGTGGGAGATGTCTAAAACAGCCTTGATAGGAGCTCTCGAGGAGTGGAATTGGGCACCCCTGATTTAGACAAATGGGTGTTTTGCTGCTGCCATCTTGTGGCGTCCAAACCATTTTGGGGTGTGGTCATTTACTCACAGATTTCCACAATTTCCATGATATTGAACAGAAGGAATATAGTGTGGAAAGTAGGGGCATCCCAATCCAACAGCATTATTTGTCCGACCCCATCCCCTGACCCCAAAAGAAAAAAAAAATTATTATATGGGCCTACATCCAACATCTCAGATATTAGCGCTCATATACAAGCAGTCTATTCCAGACTCTGTTCCCACCTTATAGTAAATGTAAAAAAAAAAAAGATTCCTAATGGCCTGAGGTAAACTTGAATTGTTATTTTTCACTTCCATCCATCCATTTTCTAATCTGTTTATCCTCAGGAGCTGACTTCATGCTGCTGAGGTTGATTTTATGGAACCCAAATGTTTGGAATAAATAGGTCAGATTTTCTCATACCTACTGTTGTTGACCGTTGTTCTTTGTTTGAATAGGATCACTTAATCGGGTCTCTTCAAACATTTCATACTAATAAATAAATAAAATCATGTATCATTCTTGCTGATATTGCATCAGATCAATATCGATATCGGACAGAACTCCAGATGTATTGGAAGAGAAAAGTTCTATGGGGACACTTAAAAACATTTCTTGATCCTTCAGGTATTTTGATGAAAGCATGTTACAGACATGTTCTTCAGACCCAAGCATAATATATGTGCAAAAAGACTACCGGTACTTCCATATTTATTTATAGCTTCTATGTGAGCCAGGGAAAGTCACGCCACAAGTGACAGCTGCAGCTATTGCTTTCATATTTGGGTCATGATTTAGCACTGGGAAAGCCATCCAGCCCTGACACGATATCATGACAGCACTCATACACACGCACACTCAAGGTTGTGGTGTTACGGAGCAGAACTCACTTCCTGATCTTCATGGCCTCCTCGTTGTCATGGCGAAAGAAGTCATAGGACTTGTAGGCTCGGACAGCCTCTCGGCGGTACACGCCCAGATTAAACACTGTGGGGACATGACAGAACTGACATCGACAACGGGTTTTATGTGGAGGCCTCCGGAACTAAATTTACCACCAGCACAATTAAACAAATCCTATTTTTAATCTGGTATCACAACAGAAACATTGAGAGTGTTTGACTACGTACCTTTAGACGGATGATGATCCATAGATTTTTATCAACGTCATACTCAAGTACTTAAGATAATGAATTTTATCCCACGCAAAAAAATAAATAAATAAATAAATACATAAGCATCTCAATTCGGTCTGAAATGATGAATTCCAATAAAATAAATAATTCAATTACAGGAAAAAAAAGTTGAAGCAAAATGTTGCAGTTAGCATGTTCTGTACACTCACATGTATAAATTAATTGGAACAATCGTGGTGAGCCAGGAGGAATTAGTGTGGATAAAACAGAGAATGTTCAAAGTCTGGGATCAGTTCATGCTTAAAAATTGAAGATAAAGTGCAATGTGTCCACTGCAAGTCAGTGATAACCCTCATAGCACAACGATCACCAACACAAGGCATCAATTTTAGCTGATTGATGACAGCCACCCACCGCAAGTTGGAACATATTGTATTGCCTTGAAAAGGACAGACAAGGCTGCTGGTGCACTTACAATAACTTTGTGCTGTTAAAGAAACAGTAAAAATACAACACACCAAGTCAGCACAGTCATGGTCGGGGTTTTAACGGCCATAACTGACATCCAGGCACTCACACAGATGGCTAACGTTTAGCCAATTAACAGAGAGCTACTAACCTGAGCTCAAAAACAGGCAACTCTCCAGTTTCATTCACTGACACCCACATCACTCACCACGCCAGGCACCACCATTTAAAGCCACACACATATTCAAAGTTATAGATATTTCAGTGTAGAAAGTGAGAATGGAGACCGTAAGAGTAAACTATTGTACCGTGCCGCCCAAGAATAATCAATTGTAAAAGTAATTCAAATTAAGATATTGCAGAAAACTTAAAGGAAATCATACGGAGTGAACAATGTAGTTATTTTATTTTTTTAGAATTTGGATGATTATAGTTCACAGTCAATGAAAACCCAGAATTCACCATCTCAAAATAATTGAATACAACATGATAAAGAATTAATTAAAAAAACATTTTTAATATGAAAATGGGGTTAGGAATTGTGTTTTCCTGTGTGTTCAATTAATGTGTATAATTTTTTTTAAATTTGGAAGTTAGCAAGAGTCACTGAAATTAACCTTTCAAGACAATGATGTGGGTTGAAATGTTTGAAGGACAGTGGAATTCTACCAAGTGCTGGTCCAAGCTTGAATGCCCCATGTGACGGCCCCGTGCATGTTTAATTAAAATCAGGGCTATAGCTGTTTCTTTGACATTTGTTCTCTTTGAGGTGCTAAGAGATGCTTAAATCAAGGAGATGTGGAGAACCTGGGCTCACTGCTTCACACACTCCATAGTTACAGTTATACTTGCATTTGTCATACAGTACTTCCTGTCGGGCCATTCAGCCAGGTAACGACACCACCCCCACTAGAAATGCCTCCTTGTACGGCCGCACATGTCACGCAAACCAGAAACCACCACTGTGTCCTACCTTTGGTGGGGACGCCAATCCAGTTGAGGTAGCGTGTGAGTTTCTTGGAAACGTACGTCTTCCCTCGGGCAGGCAGACCGATCATCACAATTACGGTAGGGGAATTTGTCATATAGGACGCCCACGCTGTATGTGAGAGAGGAACAATGTGAAACTACATCAAACACTGCTGAGGTGATAAGTTATCTACTGCTGGGAAAAATATGGAACTCACAATATAATAGTATAGGTGCACCATTTTTTTTAAGGAACCATAAAACATATCAAACTACAGAATATCAAGCACATCTTCCTTGAGATTATCTTCCAATTCAATGTGTTTTCCCTGTATTATTATGGTGTACTCGTTTGCAGTAATTTATATCCACAGTAGGTCAAAATATAATGAAGCTCTCCAACCACAACAAAAACCCACTTTGTTAAATGAGTATCAAAAATATTCTGACGTGATTTAAAAAAAAAAATTAAATCCAACTTCATTTTCAGATTCAGAAAACTTTATCTATCCCCGTGAGGCAATTAGAGTGACATGCAGGTATACCCAATGAATTGACTTACAGCATTTCTTCTCATTCATCCTCACGTCAGCTTTCTTGACGTGGGGGCGCCGGTTCGACATGAGCGATTAAGGAATCGCTTCTGCACACAAATCACAAAACGCTGTGTTATATACAGTATTCATGATATATATTCCTGTTGCTGTGGCAACCCACACAGAACGGTTGGCTACACGAGAAAGGATTCTGCTGCCACATCATCGGCTCGACGACGAGGCGGGAATTAAACTTGGCAACATGCGGCATCTGTCAACGTCAGCACGTCGACAACGGCATCGTTTTTTTTTTTTCATACCTCGTAAATTGAACGTACGGCACCAGAGTCGCTCGCTGGCGCTGGGTGAATGCAGGTCCCGGTCGCACCGTCCTTGGTTACCAAGTGAGCCAACCCGGCCGGTGTCCTTCCAAGCCGACAGACAGAGGTGTGTGGCTACGTCACATCGACTCCCCCCCCCAACAGTACCGTAAAGCTGCTAATAGACGTCCCTCCACACCATTGAGGCAACGGGTTCTGAGATTGACAAAGTTTGACTTGACCAACCTCCAGATGAAGCCACTAATTTGAGCATGAACACTACGCTCAAATATCAGAAAATTGAACTGTTCTTTACTTTAAGAACGATTCTCTTAAAATGTATTGTTCGGTGAAAGAAAATGTTACCTCAAATAATGTTGAAAACCAAAGAGTTGATAAAAATCGAACTCTATTGAGGCAGCTATTTTTTCATGTACCACGACAAAGACCCTGCATGTGTACTGCTACATAGTTTGAGAATCACTAAAATAGTTTATTTTGATTCAAATATTTGAAACAGTAAAGCTTTCAACACACATATACACATACTATATATATATATATATATATATAAATTTAATAAGACCTAATTATTCAATGTTTTTTTAATCCATTGTGTCACCTTATTTAAGGTAGCCTCCATGTCAAGTATTTGCGAGACTTTTGATTTTAACAGTTTTTTACAGTACACATTACATGATATCATTTGTTCTTTGCACTTAATTTTAGCTGTTGTAATTTTTCATTCCTAGAAAATACTCAGTATCCCACTTAATGCTTTATTAGTTAGTGTGTACTACAATACCCTTTTTTAATTGGATTGTTTTATATTTGTAGCCCAGAAGTTTACACAGTATACAAATGTTTACTGCTATGCCAAACAAATTGTGGTTATGTCACCATAGGTAACTGTCGCAAATCGAGCAACCAAACTCCAAAAAAACAGTATCACCAGTGGAGTTGAAACATTTTATTCGATTGATCATTATTATCAAAACAGGGATAACCCTCCCCACCATTCTAAAAAAGTGCATAAACTCTCCTAATATAAAATCCTTAACATGGTTGCATCATTTTTATTTCTTACATTTTATTTGGAGTTTCAATTAAAAAAACAACAACAACAACAACTGGAGTGGTTCCCCAACATGCATTAACCCTCCTCTTATGTTACTTTCTTTGCTACACCAGAAATGTCACTGTGACCCGGTGCAAGTTTAATATTTAAGAAAGAAATCATACTAACGCATTTTGTGAATATTGGAAAATCCCACCAAAAAATCAATGAGTTTTCATAACACTTTCCATTCATTTTCTATATCGCTCATTTATCGTGTTCAGGGTCATATCGAGCTAAAACCTACCCTCGCTGACATCTGGAAACAGATTACACCCTGGATTGGTCGCTAGTCAATCAAAAGGCACAAGAGAGACAGACAACCATTCAAAGTGTCACTGAGTAGGAACTAAACCCATGCTGCCTACACAGACGCCAAGTGAGTGAACCACTTCATCAACGGTGACTGCACACGCAACATTTTACATTTCAATGTATTTGAAAAATGACTAAAAATAAAATTTTATATAAATATTTTAGTGTTTCAAAAACTTCTGGCCCTCAACATTAAAGATGGGTTAAAGTTTGATAAGATGGAAAAAACGTTTTTTTTTTACTGTAGAATCGCTCTACTGGGCTTTTGTTCCCTTTTTAAAATTGTCAAAATAATTTTCCTTGTAGTTTTCTTTGGCTTTCTCCCACAATCACGAAACACGCATTTTAAGTTCACTGAAGATTCTAAATTTTCCTTTGTGAATGTGAATCCTTGTTTTTCTTTATGTGCCTTGACTGGTGACCAGTCCAGACTTTAACCCACTTCTCTTACCAACAGTCAGCTGGCTCCAGCTTCCTTGTGACTATATTGATGACAAGCGCTATAGAAAATGAATGGATTAATTCAACATTACTGTATTGGTATTGCTAAGAAAGGAACATAAGAGATTTTTAAAAAATCCCAACTTGCATAGTTAATTTCATGACAGTGGTCCTCAATGGAGAAGGCAGATAGAGGTCATAGTCTATTAAGACATACATACATACAGCTGAAATAAATAAGAAAAAAAAAACCCTTAGGATGCTCACCTTGTGTTAAATTACTGCCATCATATGGCACACATTATACCACAGGTGACAATACAGTATTTCACTTTCCCGGCTATGTTAAACCACATTAAACGGAATCCAAAATTGTCGTGAGCCGTCATGTGGGGGTCAGTAGTTTTGCACGTGTGGTTAGAAGGCGGGTCTGTTTCCGCTTTAAATGCCGAGAAGGCCTTTTGCTGCATTTCACATTAAGGTTTGATTTTCCACAGCTGCAAAAACACAAACACAAGTAATTGAACTGTCACATCACAGATGAAGAGAAAACAAAAATGGAAGGCATCAACGAAAGCCAGTCTCAGCTAATCTCTCTTTTTTTTCCTTTGACCCTTTTGTGGCACTTAAACCAAAACAACTCAAAGGTTATTCAAAGAGGGACAACTCGAGTAGAATAAAAATATATACAAAAAGTTAGGTGAAACTCATGCATCATCATCAACATTGGTTCTCAAACTTGTTACACCAACTACCACCTAAAAAAATGATTATCCAACTAACACCATAATGACCAACCACTATGATTGAAAGTTAAATACAATTATATTACATTTAAAGTATGTACTGTGTGGGACTAAAAACAGTCTGTATTGAAGGCACCACCACTACATTTAAAAATTCTTCTTGTATACTGGGAGACTCACTCTGATGTTGAAACCCAGCAGGTCGCTGACCACGGCGGACACTGCCGACAAGATGACCACCCTAGTGATGTTGTAGATGAGTGGATTGACGGTCAGGCCGAGAAGGCCGAATGGTGTGTCCAGCTCCTGGCGGGAGGTTCGACGTTAATATTGCTCACACGTCAAACGCTCACTAAAGTACTCTCATGTACAACGCGCTTGCCTTCATCAGTTTGGTGGCCAGTTTCAAGACGTTGTTCACGATGTTAAGCTCCTCTTTCTTGTTAGGTTTTTTCTCTATCTTCAGATACAGATTGATCTGAAAGGCAGACAAAGTGGAGGAGAAACAGTGACACCTGCTGGTCACCTACACTCTTCCAGCCGGAACATGAATTACTCGTACAGTGCTACTCTACTTACGAAATTAATTGGTTCTGGAAGAAATTTCTTAACTAGAACACTTTGTAAGTAGAGAAACGTTTTCCATGTAAATGCCCCAATCCGTTCCAAGCCCCGCCCCCCCCCAAAAAAAAATCAGACAAATGTTTCCTAGAGCATAAAAATGCATCAAAATATGTAACAAATACATGTTACAATTACCAGTAGATTATTGCACAATAAATGAGAGTTGTGCATATTGTAAAAACCAAAAAATAAAAAAAAAAAAAGATGGTCATTTAACTTTTAACTGCATCCTCATCGTTTTTTGCCCTCTTTCGTCCATGTTCTCTCTCAGAAGTGTTTTTTGCCTGGCATTTTGTAAACTGCTTTTGTCGGCTTTTAACTTTTAACAATCCTTCAAAACTGTCCAAGGCAAACATCAGCATAGTGAGCGATCGCCTGACTGGTGAACACTTTTTCTGGGTGATTCACATTTACGTAAAATTATCGGAACGCCTCATGGCCCGATGGGCGAATGACGAGGACGCTGCACAGACACAAATCTATCTATCTACACACGAAGACACCGTTTGAGGTCCCTTTTAGCTTATAGGATGCCAGGATAATGCTCGGTAATGGCCAATGGCATAGCAGCTGTAAGTATGCTGTGTTCAAGAAACTCGGAGCTGCGACTAGCAGGCCATACTGTATTTTTACCTTTTGTATCTAGAAATGTCTTTCGTAACAAGAGGCAATATTTTCCTGTTGAGACGTTTTGTAACTTGAAAATTTCGTATGTTGAGACATTCATAAGTAGAGGTACCACTGTACACTCAAATGAGACCCCAATACAATTGTAGAGAAGAAACAAAGTCATGAGATTTACCTGAAAAATCTGTACTATATTGTGTTTAAAGTAGCTTTTTTTTTTTTTTTTTTTTTTTAGAAAAGAAAGTACTATTACAGGACTCAAGTCATATTTTCTGGAAAAAAGGTCATAGGAGTATGTGTGCGCGGGTATATGTATTTATTTTATTTGAATTTGTATTTATTCCCTTATTTAAATATACGTACTGTATATAGACATGTTAATGATACGATACTGAGATCAAGGAGTAGTCTTTAACAATTGTGATACGATACGTCTTTATTTATATAGCGCTTTCGCAACAGCCACAGCTCACTAATTCACCTGTAGTAGTAGGTGGGGAAAAAAGACACATAAAAATAAAATAGTTTTCCAAAACCTTAGTTACATATTGGCTTCATAACAGGATGGAAATATTAGAAACATCACCGCAACACTGAGATGGTGCAGTATTCTGGGTCAATATTCAAGGCTGCCTCCAAGCTGGTTCCACAGTAGACTTTGTGATTTGCGGGTTCTGACCTGTTCAGTGAGCAGCACTGAGGAGTTGCTATACTTGCAGTTGGTCTCGGAACCCAGTGTGGCGAGCCTAAGCAGGAAGAGGACGAGCGACGAGGCCCACAGCATCAGTTCCCAGTTGGTCAGCGAGTCCAGGAAGGTCTTATGGCTCTGCAAAAGCTTTAAAAAAAACAAAAACAAAAAAAAAACATTAGTGCCAGGAGAAATATGCGCTCAAAACACAGAGGTTGGTAGTCATGTGATACATTTAATTTGCCACATTTATGTCAGTAGCTTTTTGTCTAAATTGCTTTTGTCAGAGTAGTTTTAATGCGACATATTTTTTACCTTAACTAGAATATTTTTGTTGAAAAAAAAAATGGAAATGACAAACGCATGAGTGTGTGTTGTGTTAGGGAATGCGTGTGATGTGTACATACATGTACAGTATGTTGTATATGTATGTTTTGAGAGAGCGCACGTGTGTGTGCGCGCGTGCATGTGTTTGTGTATATTGAACTGAATTGTGCGTGTGTCTGTAGGTCGTGTTTTTTTTGGGGTTTTTTTCGTGAGTCTTCTGTGTGTGTTGCGAGTATGTTTGAGTTGTGCAAGTGTGTTACATGTAGCCCGTGATGTTGTGTTTGTATTGTTGTGTAAATGTCTCTGTCACATGAGTGAGACCACGACCGACATTTGACTCACAGGAAGTCTCCGCAACCCACGCAGAAGCCAAGTTTTCAAAGTTACTAATTTATACCTCACTTTCAATATATCATACATGGCAATGGCGAGTGATGAAAAAAGCGCACGGGGCGTGGCCTGGGCGGGGGCGTGGCCTGGACGGGGGCGTGGCCTGGACGGAAAGTGGCACTAAACATGCTGAAGATGAAGTGTATTAAATTTACACAGT
>NW_017805002.1:1605540-1632988 GCF_001891065.2 Hippocampus comes
ATTGTCCAAGAGCTTCTGTAACTTCGTCGAACTTGGAACCAATTTTAACCTTTACAGTGACTTTTCTGTCAAGCCAGTCCAATCGGAATTTATTCTTGACATTTGAGTCAGTTTTTAGGATTGAAGACTCCTGATCTTTCGTCAAAATTTTCATAATTCCGCTCAAAACGATCCCAGAACAATGAATTTGCGAGACGAACAGGCCGCCATGAATCAGGTAAAGCAATATGTTACATGCAATTTGATTGGTCCAATCGCTTGTAGTTAACCAATCGCTGGGCCGTTTATAATCGAGCTAAGACTTCCGCAACAAATAATGCCTTCAGTGATCTGATTAGTTGAAGCTTTCATACACGTCCAATCGCAGGGCTGTTTACAAACGGAAAACGGAGAGACTGTTCGGGAGAGCTCGTGAAAACTCGACGATAAGGTATCTGACCGCCCCTAATTTTTTCTCAACGGATTTAGACGATTCACAAAAATGATCAATTTAAGAAATAAAACGGCGGATTTCCGCGGATCCGCGGAAAATTGCCATGTATGATATATGTGTACATTAGAGAATATGAAAGAGAACAGCTAGGTCGTGATCTGTGCGTGCCTGAAAAAAAATTCCCGTTTCAGCCTTCAAGAACTCCCCTTCACCTTGAGAACACATGAAGCATGGTGAGAATATTCATTTATCTTATTTTATGAAGATTGAATTTATGTTTGCTTTAGTTGAAGTGATATTGTTGGCCAATATCTGAAGTTGCAGATTCATATTTCTTATTCTTGTGTATTTCACATTCATGCACTGATTTTTAAAACTGGATTAGAAATCGTGCACTTTCCCCCCGCCCCCCGCTCTTGCTCAATTCCTTATTTGGAGGACAACTTTCTACATTTGCTCGTGTCATATTATTTTAACCAGCAGTACTTTTCCTTTAGTAAAATTTGTCTACTCTAGCCACCTCTTGTCAACACGCTGCTTTACCTGTGCACAGATGATGAATGAGATGGAGAGGGCGAGGAGGAAGATGGTGGACACGATGACATCGACGGAGCGCTGCGGCCCTCGCCTCTGCAACAAATGAATGAGGAGATGGATGCGCTCAGACAAACAAGCAGCGGTTGTGATCTTGGAAAAGGTGAACGAATTCACACACCCTTAGGAAGGAGCGAAGGGACAGCCACATCTTGATGTTCTTCACCTTCTTCAGCCGGAAATGAGGGATCTCCGACTTCTTGGCTTTGCGAGCAGATGTCAGGTGGCTGAAGTGCTTGGCGAATAAAAGTCTCTGTGGAGGAGGAGATATGGACAGTCAATGGATTGAAATGTATTTTTTGTAATTTGTGTTTTAGAATGAGTTGTTGTTAGTTAGATGTTTGTTTTTTTTAATGTTCTATGCGGCACCACTCACCGAAGCAGGTATTCCGATCAATGTTGCTTTTATGGAATATGAATTAAGCTGTAAAATCCACCTGTTGTTATATCAGGGGGCGGCTATTTTGTTGTGTTCACTTGTTGACTGAAAATGACATCAAAATGCCAAAGGGCTCGGGTGATGACCAAACGCAGCTCAGCTTGCAAACATCACATGACTAAATACAGAAAACAGGCTGCATACACCATATGGCAAGGACATTTTTGACTTAAGTTGCCCTTGAAGAACCACTGGCCTCCACCATTTACAGTATCCCACTTAGGCTTAATAATTTCACGAAAAAATATCCACAGGTTAAAGAGAAATGAAG
This sequence comes from Hippocampus comes, assembly GCF_001891065.2. NCBI lineage: Eukaryota > Metazoa > Chordata > Actinopteri > Syngnathiformes > Syngnathidae > Hippocampus > Hippocampus comes. The sequence continues at coordinate 1,607,278 of NW_017805002.1, forward strand.
GCTGACAAAAGGATAATTTAAACAACACTGCCAGAGTTGCGCAGTCTTGGCTTGCAACAAGTTCATAGTCGGATTTCAATATTACAGGCAGAAATAAAGGGTGTCACAATCTAATTTTGCGTAAGGCCCCATGGAAGTGTGAGCTGGCTCTGGGCTCATTGGATGGCATCAGAGAAGGGAGCGCATCATCGTCTTTGCATCATCCTGCAAACAAAAAGCTCCTTGGTGGAGGTAACAATCCATTATCGCAACTCGCCTGCTTGTAGGTCCTCTCAGCCACGCACATCATGAAGAAGAAGAGCCCCGTGAGGCAAACCCTGAGCACGGTGGTGATGAAGAAGAAGGCGTAGGCGTGTGCGTTCGCCGGGTTAAAGGCAATCTCCAGGAGCTCGGCCGCCGACGATGAGCTGAGGTTGGACACGTCCAGATGCTGTACCAGGCGGAAGGCAAAGGGCAGGAGTGCCAGTGTGGCTGTCACTAGCCCGCCAAAGACCAGGTAGCCCACACCTTGCTCTGCAAGCTTCACCTTGAGGATAACAAGATGATGTTTACTGAAAAGTGCCTCATTTGTCAAATGTGTGCTTCACTCTGTAGGCTGAGAGACACATTCTTTGGGCTTCCTCATAAACCAATCATCAAACCCCAACAACAATCTCAATAATGATTTTTTTTTTGGTCTGTGATTCGAAGAAATGTGATTTAATTTGATTGACACATACATGTTTTGAGGCCGCGACTGTCACGGCTGCTTGAATATTACTCCGACCAGAATGATGGCTCAAATCTTCTGCGATTTCCAACATTAATTTCATGAATTCATTCATTCATTCATTTTCCGATCCGCTTTATCCTCACAAGGGTCGGGGGGGGTCCAATTTTAAAAGATATTTCAAATATGTTTCATTTATGAATTTTTTTTAAACATATTACTCTTTTCCCCAATGCATTTCAGTAGCCGTCAGTCATATGGAGATTTTCACTCCTCACGGGCCGAATAGCGGGCATCTACTGTGCTACGCATAATGCATCGTTTTTCATTTCTTTTTAAAAGCAACATATGGTGGCAGGCAAAATAGTAAAATGCTCTTCCTTTACCACCACACATAAAGTAATTATAAGATAAGAAAATATGGCTCAGAAGGGATCGAGCCTTTTCCGTTGCTGGTCCCTCTCTTTGGAATGAGCTCCCACTGAACATTCGGCAAGACCCCCCGCTGCCCATCTTTAAAACTCGCCTCAAAACTCATTTGTATTCTTTGGCATTTGACTCAGCATGACCCAGACTTGATCTTAGTTTTACTGTTTGGTGCTTTCTACTGTCTTTGTTATTGATTTATTGTTGTATATATGATAGTTGCTCCAAGTACACCAGTTTGTATACAGCGATGGCTGTTTTAAAGTGCTCTATAAATACAGTTGAATTGAGTTGAGTTATTCGTCTCATAATGGAGAAATTCCCAATTCACAGCAGCAAAAATCATGAAAGGGAGAAGTAGAAGAACAAAAAGTATGGTATATAAGTAAATATAAATTATAAAATATAACAGTATAAAATAAAAAATATAAAATTATAAAATATAATATAAGCATATTCATAATGGGTGAGTTCAAAAATACTTTTTGTGGCATTTTTGTTTGGTGGCGTGCCATGAGGTTTTCCGAAAGTAAAATACATGCCTTGGCTCAATACAGGTTCGAAAACACTGAATTAGCCCTCACAAGTCCATCAAATTCCGTAGGGTTTCAGTAAAGAATCTAGTAGCTACTGTACCCGAGAGAGAATGATCCCGCTGATCTCCAGCACGGACATGTCAGCTTTCTTACACTCTCCCTGCTCCCATATAATGGCGCTGACTCGGTCCCTGGAAGGATGGCATGCTTGGAGCCAGGACAGCTGGTGCTGTCGATATGACACATAGAGTTGTGAAAGACCATCATAATTCATCTACGAACGGTGTGCCGTGTTGGTTTTACCCCTGCAATGCCTTGCTGTAGACTCTCGTCATCGCTACTCAGCGTGGTGGTCTGCTGCAGTGCAAAGCCGCCTGCGAACCTCCCGTTGTCCTCACTGTCACTGCTCCCTGTGGAGGCGGTGTCGGGGTCCTGGAGGAGTTCCTCCCACATGGTGTCGTCTGTGTCGGATGCCGGCCGGGAGCCCACACTGAGTCGCAGACGCTCCACTTCCCGGGGCTTGGCCATGAAGGCCGCAGCTCCTTCCTGTTGTTACACACAGAGGGTGGAGCAGGGTAAACACAGCGAAAATCAGCCTAAAATTGAGCATTTTTCAAACCACCAGCAAAAGTCCAATTTTTTTTCAATACCCGTAAGATTTTCTTGAGCGATTATCTCAGGTGTATTAATACTGATTTTTACTTATAATAATAATAATAATACATTACATTTATAAGCGCCTTTCAAAACACTCAAGGACACTTTACACCAAGAGCAAATAATAAAACCACAGATAAAATTATAAACAAAGAATAGAAAGATTTAAGGTGGATATGCAAGTCTGAATAGGTGGGTTTTGAGCTGGGTTTTGAATGTGGAAAGAGAGTCAGTATTACGAATGTTGGGTGGAAGTGAGTTCCAGAGTTTGGGGGCAGAGCGGCTGAAGGCTCTGCACCCCATTGTACTGAGACGGGCAGAGGGAAGAGAAAGGTGGAGGGAGGATGAGGACCTGAGTGCGCGAGAGGGAATGGAAATTTGAAGAAGATCTGACAGATAGGGGGGGGCAAGGTTATGGATGGCTTTGAATGTATAGAGAAGTAATTTGAACTTCCCCAAACAGATTGGAAAACAGCGGTCTATGTCAAACCTGTTCAATATTTACAAGTGTGTAACAGTTTGGGCGCTTGTGTTTTTTGTGTCTGTAACTGGCAGCAGTTTTGTTCAGCGGAGATGTCGGCGCTGTTGGACAGTCTGCGTTGGTGTGGCTGGAAGGATGGCTGGCTGGTGGAGCTAAGGATGGCGAGAGAGGAGTGTCGGCGCAGAGCGCAGATGCGTATTTGGAGCTGAGAGTCAGCGCTTGAAATTGAAGCGGATTTACATGGGACGGCAGAAGTGAACCAATCTCCTTTTTCATCAATGGACGCTACGGCTTCTTGTTTACTTTCAATCTTAGCTTGTAGCAGACGGGTGCACATTGTGAGCATGATGTCTCTGATCCACTGATGAAAGGACACGTTGATTCGCTCCTCTTTCCGCTATATTTGCTTCAAACAACAAAGCGTATGCAGAAAGAGTGGTTTCGATTGCATGACCGTCCATGTCTTATGTGTTATTTTATGTTAACTGTTCTGTAAAGCTCTTTGTGAGAGCTGCAGCTGTTGTGAAAGCACTATATAAATAAAGATGTATTGTTTGGCCTTCATGTCTGAGCTCTGTTGACTTTGATGTCTGAAGTGGAACTGTAGTGCATAGCTCTAATAGTGAATGTCATTACAAATGGAACTAATCAAGTGCCTGCTGAGTGTATATTTAACATATATGGCCCATGGAAAAACATCCACCCATCCATTTTCTATGGCAATTATCTTTATAAGGGTCTTGGGCAGTGTTGCCACAGTTACCTTGTAAAAATAACTTACCGGTAAGTTACTTTATGAATTACTTGTTTTAAAAAGTTAATGGTTACATTCAGCAGAACCCCGCTGAACATAAAAATGACACCTGGGTTTGCCACTTCTTTGCAAGTGCATTTTTAACAGTGACATAGAAGAATAGAGAATGAATAAAATAAAGGCAACCTTTTTGACATATAATTATTTTAGTTTTAAAAGAAAATGTCTCTTTAATGGATTTAAATCAACGTAAATGGGCTACTTGTTTTTAATTAAAACAATAGCCTTTCAATACTTCACAAAAATAAAATTTAAAATGAAGTCTTTTTTACTTGCTATTATAAAGGCAAAACTCAACATTTATAATGTACATTGTTTATAAAAATAACTTTGGGGTCCTCCTGCACTCACACAATCTGGTGTGACTTTACCTTTAAGATTGAAAACGCAAATCTCTCTCTTTCCTCTATTGCTGTTTATGAACACATGACTTGTCAGTGCGCTAAAAATGATGTCAGTCCCTCAGACGGTAATGTGAATTTGGAAATTCTCACGCCTTTCACTGTGTTCAAGCTGGAAATACCAGTATCCCTTCCTTACGTGTTCTATAATGCGCAGTTATTTGTTTTGTGACCTTATATATAATTTTAGGAATCAAGTGTTTTTCTATGTTTTATTATTCTTCATATGTGTGTGAGAGACACCATATGTGAGTGCACTGCTTACTTGACTCTTGTCAATTCTTTCTCACCGTTGCTCCTAGCAGGCCGTGAATTCCAACTGTTTGGTGAGTAAATGGGCAGCGCTTTGAAAATTCACACCAAATGCATGTAAGAGTGAATATGTTCATCGATGTAATTTACTGCAGTATTTAAAAGGTAACTTGTAGTTCGACTACTTGACATATAAAAGTAACACGAATATTAGTTACTACTGGCAGCACTGGTCTTGGGTGAGCTGGGTACTAGACCAGGTGACTATGGACAGGAGAAGCAGGATCTGCCCAGCCTGGTCACCAACCAGTGGCTGGGAACAGACTGTACACCAAACAGTCAAACTTGCACCTATGGGCGGTTTAGTCTTCAGTGGAAAAAAACTGAACAACACACTATGTGAGCTTTTTAATTTTTTTCCTCCTGTGAAAAACATTGTTTTTGTTGTGGATGGATTTTTCCACAGTGAAGACTTTGATATGAATAAAATTGTGCAGGGACAAGAAGTTTCACCTGAGGCCTGACTGCAGCTTTGCTGCTGGAATTTCTGGAGCGCACAGAAGATGGCGGTGCAGATGGCAGCCAGGGACCGGAGGGAATCACATCCACCGGTTGCACGCCCTCTTCTTCCTCACTCGAGAGCTCGTCCGACGCGCCGAAGCCAGAATTTCTTTTGCTCTGTGGCAATATGGCAAACACCAGAATTTGAGCAGTGTCTCTTTTCAAAGTAGAATTCACTTAATTAAAAATACAAAAAATATCCATGCTATAACTATTCCAATCCAAAACAGCATATGCCATTGGTTCTATTTGATCTTGATTCAACACTCCATTTACTGACCATATCAATTCATATATCTTAATATTCTTGCTTATGTGTTAATATATTGTATTACATTAATGGTCCCCCCCCAAAGGCACAGATAAAAATCCAGTCTTTTTTTTCCTGTCAAAATGGTGCAACCTCAGTCGTGGAATAAAATCAGAAACACAAATTGACTTCCAAATTTCTCTGACTTGAAAATGTTTTTCCCATCGGAAATAAAAGATTAATACTTTTAGTTTAGCTGGACAGGCAATGTTTTAAGTAAAGCTTTAACAGTCTTAACTGTCATACAAGGATAAATAGTCACCCTTTGAAGAGATCTGACATCTTTTACATGTTTAATGTGTAACGCGGGAATGACTAAAGCCTTAATTTGTGATAATCAATGCAATGCAGTCAGTTCCATTCGTAGTTGTTAGGTTTTTAAGGTAATAGATGTTATGGATACACATACACTGTATATGTAAGGCAACTGAGTATGACAGGCCTGCTTGTAGAGTGCTATCAGAAAATGCGTGACAATTTTTTGTTGCCCTTTTTTTTTGGGGGGGTGGGGGAGGATGGAACATTTGTAACCTATCTGGTGTATTTCACCCTTTCCGCCCCAGTTCTCTCCACTGAGTTTGACTGAAGTTGGTACCATTCTCTTTGGTCGCTGGACTTCCTCAAACTGCGATGAGACTTGCAGCTCCTTCTCCTCGCTCTCATTCTTCTCATCCAACTTCTTTGGGCACCTGCTCTTCCTGGGCCTGACCAAGACAGGAAAGAAACCAACTGGCTACTTTACTAAACAGAACCCTGCTTGGGTCAAGGCTCTTATCTCACCTCCTCCTACGGGCCGGAATGCTGCCATTGTTGATGTTGCTGGTGGCAGGACCACCCGAGGGCGAGCGGCTGCACTCGGTAGACACAATCTGGCAGTGCACGGTCCCCAGGAGCAGCATGAGACATAAGGGCCCGAACGCCTCACTGGCACTTGCTCCAGGGACTTCCACATAGAGTGCCACGGCGGCCACTAGAGAGGGAGAATGATATTGAAATGGTCTCATGGGTAAAGGGCATAATAACAACATGTCGGTCTTCCTGTGGCGCTCAGGTGTGAGGCTTAATTGCTGTAAATACACTCAGTGGAGGCAACATTAAGCACACCTGGACAATCAAATGAGAATGAATACAAAAACCATAGCGAAAATTCTGCTAGATTTAACTTTATACATTTGCTTTAACATCATTTGTTCTTCCTCAAACCCGTAGTTTTGATGTAAATGTTTTGCATAAGTAATGGAAATAAATTCTATGGTGATGACGATGATGATGATTATTATTATTAAATAAATCTGCCCTAAACACTCCAAATTGTCCCTAGGTGTGATTGTGAGCGTTAATGGTTGTTTCACATTGTTGGTCTTGGTGGTTCATGGGTGGCTGGAACAGATTCACAGCGTTTCCATCCATTTCAATTGGATACAAAAGCCATTGGCCCCGCATTAAACTGTCAGGCCCAATTTCAACACAGAGGAGGGGGAGAGAACTGTGTAGACGCACAAACTGCTGCTATCACTCTTAAACAGAGATGAAAGTGGACTTTCCTGAAAATTCCCGAAAATACAAATGCGAGCACCGAAGGTGCGAAGTCCTGCAAGGGGGATCCGGGGGCAACTGACTTACCAGGTTTGTCGACCTTTCTAATGTAGTCGAACAAAAAAAAAAAAATCTCCGTTCAAGTCCTTTTCCTCAAGCCATGACCACTAGAACGTGTTCCTAACACTCGCGTCGATTTCACGTATGTCAGCTTGCCTATCTACCTGTTTGAACATTGCGCTGGGGCCGTAACTGGCCGATCACGCATGAATTAGTTTACACAAAACGCTATTCAAATACTTGAATTTCAATGATGAATCTGCCTTTTGTGTGCACACGTGGAACCTTTGTGGCTTCCGTTCTCACTGAAATTTCGAAATCTCCGAGATATGGAGAGGCCATGAGAATGCGAGGGGAGGGGTGTTAGTGCCTCAACATGGCTACACTCGTGAAAGCAAAACAACGATCTCAAACGCGTGTTCGTTCAATGTAGTCAACTAATATCCGGAATAATTTTAGGCACTTTTTCCTCAATTTTCCGGAGGAATTGTTCTGAAAATTTGAAAATCCAGAATTCCGGGAAAATCCTGAGGACTTTCATCACTAATTAAAACACCAGTCCTGAAAGAACATATCGTGTCATTTTTGACAGCAAGGTTTCGTGGTAGTATTCTAATGCGGTGTACTATGTAACCCTATCCTGTACATCAAGAGGAAAACAAAGATTATCTGTTACATTTATCATCGGTGTGGGATGTAGCCAACCTTGCATAAAGTAGAGTAGCAGAATGCATGAGGAGATGGTCTTGGAGGTGACCTGGATCCACCATGGGAAGAAGAAAGGAAGCAGCAGCACACGGACCAAACCCTTGCGAGTCAATGCCGTCCAGGGACTCTGTGGTTTCGCTTTGCTGAATGTGGACCCTAGAAAGGACGAAGCAATGATGGCTCCGAATGTGACAATTTGGCATTTGGACTCTAACCTCGGACCAAGTCAACATCGATGAGGTCTGACTTGATGTGGCCGGTCTTTCTGGGTTTACTGTCCAAATCCTAGTGGTGAGACGACTTGAATTTAAGAAAACACGACAATCTTCTTTTGCACATTTTCTCCTCAGCTTACATTTAAATCTGTCTGCTCCAAAGACTTCTCCCAGACTTGTTGATCATAGGCTCCAATCTGTGGCATGAACAATATTTGATTAACGAGGATAATCACCAGTTATTCTAACTTTACCATGGCCACTGTGCGCTCCCGGGCGATAAATAGCCACTTTTATACGTACACCTACCCACCTTCTCTTGATACCAGGATATTCTGGCCATTGTGTTTTGTTGCTGGAAGCACTGATCCAGAGTCAGCTCATTTCATAGAGAACACAGGCGAGCTGAGGGCAGGAAAACACTACTAAACAAATAGGAGAGGTGACGATGAACTCACCGAACTTGAACAAAACATTTTATTAAGCAATGTAGCAGAATGTGTGGCTATAATGTTAATAAAGCTCGGCAACAGGTAACCCGGAAGACATTTTTGTACTCATGCCGTGTCGGCTATTTAGTAAAGTAGCAATACTTACCTGATCATAACGGCAGAGTTGGCACATTTTTGGAAGACCCTAGGTAATCATTACAGGATAGATTGTTATTGCTCTTTGGTTTTTAATAGTTATTCAGACATTTCCATCTTTCCAGTGCTCCAGGGTTGTACTGAAAGGTATTTGGACTTGCCTTTAACGCCCTGCACATGAACGATGACCAAAATAATGTAATTAAAAAGCGTACCCATTTTAGAAAAGAGCCATAATCGACTAATTTTCTACCTTCCGTACCGTCCTTCTCCTTTCACAACAATGCTAATCTTTCGCTCTCCTTTTCCGGGATTGTGTTGCCTGTACTTTTTCCTGAAGTTTGTTTTTAAGGCAAAAGTGGTGATCGACCAAACTACCCCCGAAAACCACAGCGGATATGTCGTTCATAAAATAAACAAAATAACTTATTCGTGAAATATAAGAACCAAAATACATTTTTGTGTTTAATTTGACACGGTTATTGAAATCACGAAGTTTGGGGCGGGAGGCATTTATTTCCTGTCAGATGCAAGAGAACTTCTGACCTCTTTTGACCAATCAGAAAAAAGCATGAAACAACACGATTACATCTGCTTTAAATGCCGTCCTCGGTTTACGACTGCCCCGACATGCGGCATTTCGAATTTTCTGCATGTTTGATGTTTTACATTTAATTATCAAAAAAGAGAATATCATTTGTGGCATGTATGAGCAGCAAGAACCCTTTTTCTTGGGGGGTATCAATTACTTTTGGATTTGCCTTTTTGCGAAAGGGCTCTGTCTCTCATGTACTGAACAGCATAGATCAACAAATTGCTATTTCTGCTTCTATCGTTACTTTTAGGACAACCTCTGGGGGCTTAGTGTTTAACTCGTACACCTTACAGTTTGCACCTTACAGTTTGGATGTTCAGAATAGAATCTCGACTACGGCCTTCCTTTTGTGGAGTTTGCATCTTCACCTTGTGAGTTCTTCCACTTTAGCAAAACATGTTTCTCGTGAGATGACTAAATTGTCCACTAGTGTGAATGATTGTTTTTCTTAATGTGCCCTGCGATTGACTGGCAACCAGTCCAGTGTGTATTCAGCTTCTTTTGCACAAAGTTCGCTGGGATAGGCTCCAGCTCACCCCCGATGAAATAAGGACACGTTTGGATTGGTGGCTGATGTCCTGCCTTTGGTTTACAATTGCATCTTAGCACATTTTAAAATTGTGGAAAACTTGTTGAATTAAAAAAAGTGACACCCGTATAATATACAGATTCACCAGACAAAGAGAAAAGTATTTCTTTGTTTTATTTCATGTAATTTTGATGATTATGGCTCACAGATAATGAAAACTCAAAATTAATCATTTGAATATGAAATCACAGAAATGAGAATATTACGTTAAAATCAAAATTATTTTTAGTCTGGAAATTGTGTCGGAATTGGGCTTCTGAAAATATGTGATGTTTCACTTTTTGACTTAAACTATTGAAATACATAAGCTTTTCTGCCCGATCATAATGTATTGAGATGCACCTACATATAACTCAGTCCCCAATGTTGCCCCTGACAAGAGGATGAGTATCTTGGTGTTGTGCACATCAATCTCAAATTCTCTCATGACAATTCCTACAAGAGTTACATTTGTCAAGACAGCGGAACCGAACAGCGTTGTCACACTTGTTGTTGACTGCATCCGTATGTACTCATTTCCCCTCTCACATCCTGTTTCTGATGCAAAGCAGCAAAACAATTAGCTGGATAACTACACATGTTGCAACCCATTGGGCACACAGGGACAACCTGTTGTTGTTATTCATTTCAATTTAAAGGTTGTCATTGATTCAATTATTGTTTCATGTTCGCAGGTTATTGCATGTTTGCTCTGTTGATCATTTGTAAAGAAATTCCTTTCTCTGGGGAGGCTTGTGTTTTTCACGGATGTGCATGTGTGTTTTACATGTTTGACCTCATTAAAATGGCAAGTTCAAGCACGTTCTTCTTTACCTTGGGTAAGCAATATGGCCCATGAGAACATTTAATCTTCCCCGCAATGCAATTTTCAAAACAAATAAAACATCAGAGGAACTGTTATTACTGTTCTTAAAAAAAAACACATACATTTAAGCCACAAAAATGCTTGTGATGTATATTGGTGTTTTTTTTCACCACTGGTTGCATCATATTTCTATCATATATTTAGTATAGTCCTCAACGGCCTTTCTTTAAAAAAAAAAACAACAAACGTTATTTGTCAATCGTTAGAATGTTTTTAACACCAAATAACATTTGCAATTTATTTTATCTTTGTCTTTCATCTTGCTACTCAAATCATATCATATGTTTTTGTCTTGCCCTTTTACAGTAAATACACTGGACAAGGACATTATTAGTCACTGTGCGCTGTATCTCCGAACCTTGCTGCTCTAGTAGTCATTTAAACTCATTTGTACTTTATATTTAAGAGTACTAGTAGGTGTAAATGTAGAGGGAGAGGAGATTGAATCCTTGAGGGTGATTGTTGACAATAAAATCTGGAAACTTGCATTAAATAGATCAAAACTCTCAAAAAGCATTTCTATCCTGGCTACGACAAAACAATTTCTCAACCAGAAATCTTTGCACATTCTGTAACTGCTCGCTAGTGTAACTATATTTAAACTTCAGAAGTTTGGGGTAACATCTATTCAATCTCATTAAAGCCTATTATTTTATTTTATTTTTTTGTGCAAAATAAAGCAACAAGTGCTGTCCATAATGTTGGAAATCTGCACCAAACAAATGGCTTGTTTCAACCTTCTAAAATTAAAAAAATGGTTTGAGCTTGTGGAATGAAAAACTGTACTATAAGTAAACTTTCTTTACATAAATATAAACTTTTTTTTTTTTTTTGCAATGTACAGATGGAAATGAGATTTTTAATGCTGATTTATAACTAGCTGTTTAGTCTGAGGTCTCACTGATTCAGCATCAATGTGAACACTGATGTCTTCATGGGTGGGTGCCGAGCTTGATTGACAAGTATGGGGTCAAATTCGACATTTGCCATGGCAAACCGATGCTGAAAAACGAGTTCATGCTTTTGTGGCTTTCAAGCCGGTCCAGTTCTGCTGCACTAGCCTCATAACGATGAACAGTACTGTATACTGTATTCCATTTAAAATAATTCATGCACAACATACCGGCATAAAGAGCCCATCGTGTCTAATCAACCCACTGAGGCCAATTTTAAGTGTAAAGTGTACTGTTCATTTGTGCTTTGTTTTGTTTAAAATGTAAGAAGTGTCTTCTAGATGAACATGACACAAGTGTTCAATGTAATCTTAAAATCTTGAAAGTCTTACAAGAAGAAATATTTTCCACTTTTATTGCTAAGATATTTTGACAATCATATCCTCAATCATATGTGAAACTGTGGATCTTTTGCAGCATTCAAAAGCATCCTTCCAGCATAACCTTGAACGTTCTATTAATTGTAAATAAGCCTTTATTGGAAACGTAACCCGTGATCTGGTTTTCTGTGTGCTGTGCAACACAAAATAAAAAGCAGAGTGTGAGTTTGAATTCACCCATGAGGGACTATAATGAGGATCATAAATGAGATTTATTTCTTTATTCTAAATTAATCTACTTCACAAACTAGTCAGGCTTGGCTCAAGCGGGCCTGAAACATCCCTTAAGTTATGCTTCTAAAAGTCTACACTGACAGAAGATTTTTTTGGGAAGCCACAAAGGCTATTATGTGGAAATGTGATAATGTTGTCGGGTCTCCCTGAGTGGCCTCTTATCACAACACAAGCAATTAACTTCAGAAACATGACAGTTGCAGTTTTACTGCAATTTATTTGCAGGTACAGTGTCAAAAGACTTTTAGGATGATGAAAATACCTACTGATCTAGTAAAAATGAAGTCCGCTTAAACCGACACTTCTGACGATGGTAGTTTCCATTAAGCGACAACAAGGTCTCAGGTTTATTTATTTATTTTTTATTTCGGACATCCAATCTTGGATATATAGTACATCTCTGATGAGGTGGTTTTCATTCAGCAAACAACAATTTTAAGGTTGATTTTTCAGAGAACTTCATAGTGACACGAACTTTCTGGATGAATTTACATTTTACACTTTTTATATTGACTACTCAGTTAAAGGCAGTATGTATCTGAAAAAAACATATCATATACATTAAAAAAAAAAAACGGACTCAAAGACATTTTGGAATGGGAAACAGCTAGAGTTCAGCAGAGCTTGTTGGCAGAAGGTCTCGGGGAACGATTTTGTGAAAGAATGTCAAAAAATAGGAAGTCATTTTGACTCCTGAGTGTCCATCGATGCTGGCTGATCCTGCTCGGCCACACACACGATTCTGGCCTTGACCTTCTTGTTGGAGGAAATGATGAAGTATGGGCTGAGGAACGCGTAGCAGGAGGAACAGAACACCCTCATGTCCGCCACCACGGGGGACACCTTGGCCTGGGTCAGCATGTAGATCCAGATCACGTTATCGATGCCGAAGAAGAAGACGTACAGGACCACCAGGGTGACCACCGTTTTGGCTGCTCTGGTCTCGGCCGGATGGGATCGACGGACGCCTCTCACCTGGTGGCTGTGACGGTGGAGAAGTAGCAGGATATAACCACTGGAGACCAACATCAAGGCCACAACGGAGAAATCCCTTCCAGAAACAATAACCCCTTGGAGGATGTACAGCATGTTGTTTCTGAAGTCCATGAGGCAGAAGCCCAGGTTGAGTGTGAAAACAGGGATGGTGCTATTACGTGGAGCCGTGGAAAAGAGAAGGGCTGGAAAGTATATCACCATGTTGAGGAACCAGAGCCCAGCGAAGGTGGGGAGGACCACGGCTGGAAGGGAAGACTTTAGTCTGGACAGGCATGGTCCGGGGGGTGCGATGGTGACCGCCTGAAACACGCTGAGCATGCAGGTGATGCAGATTGACAACGCTCGGCCGACGCGGTAGCCGTAAATCACCATCTTGCAGCCTGGGTCGTCCAGCAAGTTGGTGAGCCCGAACACTGTCATGGTCTGGGGCACGCAGCGGATCATCAGGATCATCAGGTTGGCCAGGGCCAGGTGGCACAGGATCATGTCCACGGGAAGGAGTTTGCGTTCGGTGTAGACGATGTTGGCGTAGGCCAGCTGCACAATGGTGTTCCCCAGGATGCCGATTCCTGTTTGCAAAAGGAAGGAGACACCTCTGATGGTAACGCACAGATCCATGCCACCGAGACCTGGACCATTTGGTTGCACAAAGCAGACAGAGAAGAACACCTGTTAGAAATGCACCACACAAGAATTTTTCTGTTGCCCCTCAAAATAATCTACCACCTCCAAAAACGTTCTCACCAGATCAAGGGTATGGCAGCCAAGTTGCGCATTGTGACTGTTAAATGCCTGTAAGACAACATTTATAGCCTTCAATGTCCTTGGAGAGTTACTGTGCCTGGAGTTTTGGCAAAAACAAAACACCGCACACGCACACCTACACACAGAAGAAAAACAATTGGAATCAAGTCGTCTCAAAGGTACATGTGGCTAAAGGAATACTTTTCTCAGATTGTTTTTCATCCCAATTTCTCTGGTTGTGATCTGTATGATCTATTCCGATCTGGTAAATGTGCTATCACGTTTAAATTGAAATCAAGGACATTTCTTCTCATGCACGCAGCAAAAAACATTGTTCACTATGCAATGAAATTCTTTTGCTAGCTTGTGTCCCTGCAGGAAAGTATAGTGAACTACAGTACACTTAAAAAACAAAAGACGACACAGTGCATTTCAACAGTTGCATCTGCGGAGTTTATGGATTATTAAAAATTCTTATGGTGTGTGGAAAAAAAAACAGTTTGTGAGCAACATTATTGTATTGGCCCGAATATAAGACGGTGTTTTTTTTGCATTGAAATAAGACTGAAAAAGTGGGGGTCGTCTTATATTCGGGGTCTAGATATTATACCCATTCACGACGCTAGATAGAGCCAGATATCATTGAAGCGAATGCTGAACTTGACTCCCCAGGCCAAAGTGAACCCCTGCCACGAAGGATAAAAATAAAAATAGGGGTAGCACGAAGAAAAAAAATAAAAAATAGCGGTAAGAAGGAAAAGAGAAGAAAATAATAGAAGAGATAACAGAAAATGGAGAAACGTAGTGACAATCTGGAGAAAAGTGGGTCGAAGATCGGCCAGGTTAACCGGCAGCTGAGGAGAAGTTATGATGTAATTTACATTTCAAAAACCAGAAGCCATTCATTTACGAATGTGATTGCACTTTAGATTTGAATGTGGCAAAATAACATGCTTTTTCTCTCAAATATATTGTTATAATCATTTGTTTCAGGTGTACTGTAATTATTTTCTGTATAAAAATTAATTTGGTGTTCAAAAAGTCTTTTTTCAAACTTGAGTCTTGAAAAAGAGGGGGTCATCTTATAATCAGGGCCGTCTTATATTCGGGCCAATACGGTGTTTGTGACCTGATGCTCTGGTACCGCATCCATGAGGAGAGTCATGTAAACAGAGAATTTTGAGGATGTATCTGGTCCTTAATAATATTCTGGGCCCTTCTCATGACTCGACTGTTGTAAATGTCTTCTATCGAAATTGCTCAAGACATTTATTTTCATCATGAATTTCTTGAGCTTTCTTAGAAAGTAGACTGTTGCGTGGGCCTTCTTGCTGAGTTGAGTTGTGTTCTGTGACCAGATCAGGACCTCACTGATATGGATGCCAAGGAATATAAACATCGTGACTCACTCTACCTCTGTCCCTCAAATGTAGACTGGTGTACTGCACAGCTCTCCTCCTCTGGTCAATAACTATCTCCTTGGTCCTATTTGTGTTCAGGCGGAGATTGTTTTCCTCACACCTGGCCTAAAGTGAAGCAACTTCTGCCCTCTGTTTCATCTCCACCAGTAATCAACCCATGGATGTTGCTCATCCCAGGAAGAGGAGTTTCTCACTCAGTTTTTTTTTTTTTTTTAGGAACAAGAGTGTTGAAACCAGACGAATAATCAATAAACAGCATTCGCAAATATGGGCCCCGCCCCTCCAAGTGTGTGAGGAAGGTTTGGATAGCAGCATTTACGGCACATGTGTCAAACTCAAGGCCCGGAGCCCAAATCTGGCTCGCCACATCATTTTATGTGGCCTCCGAAAGCAGATCAAACATGTCAAATTCCGTGATGCTTTCTGAAATGTCGACAAAAAATTAAAATTCTCATATGTAATCAATAAGAGAGATATTCTAAGCATTTCCTTGTTACCAAACCCCTCATGATAGTAACTTAAACAAGAGTAGAATCAACTGTTATTCTTGACTTCTTTAGATGGTTTCAGTCATAACTGCCCTCCAAGGGAAACGGTAACTAAAATGTGGCCCGCGACAAAAACGACTTTGACATCCCTGATTTACAGCATCGTCAGTGGAGCTGTGGTAAGCCCTAAAGCCTCTCTATATTTTCTCTTGGCCTGCGTGATGGATCTACACACATCTTTTTCTTTGATAGTTCCTTCCAAATACAAATGTGGAAGAGAGAGTTTGTATCATGGCTCCAAATTCATCCATGATTTGTCATTTGAGGAACTCTTCAACGTTTTGTCCGAATAATGTTCACAGTAGAAGTACTTATGTACCCAGTGATAGCTGCAGAATACTCTTCAAGATCAACTGAAGTCTTCTCTCATGTGCAGCAGATATAAATACATCCCAGTCCATTCAACCAAAGCAGTCCTGAAGAATTTGCAAAGATTCCTCAGTAAGTACTCAGAGGGTTTTCCAGTCGAACCCTGTTACAACGTGCCCCAAAAATATCACAAAACCATTCGCCTTTCCATGGCTGATTTTAGAGAGAAAGAATTGTGCAGCTTAGGTGCAGTTTCTGTCACGTCTGTCTGGTTTCTTTCATAAGTCTCCAAGATACTCAGTCACAATGGATTCCAAGAGACTTCGTTTGCTGAATTGTTCATAGGCCATGGCATATCAAACTTGTAAAGGTAAAGAATCAAACAGCAAATCTCATTGGCCTTGAATCAGCCATCGAGGAGGCTTTCACATCCTTTGTTGTCCTGTAAGTGACGCACAGCAGCAAGGCAATTAGCGTGATAATTCATGTCACAACCCACTGAGGGGGACAGCCTGTTATTGTTATTCATTTAAACCTCTTGCTAAAGCACAATCACGCTTAACACTATGAGGTAATTATGTTCCCTTTGCTGATCATTTGTAATGTTTTTTGTTTATAGGGAGCTTCTTTTCTCAAGAGAGAAGGGTGTGTTATTTTCTATGTTTACGCGTTCTGAGACCTCATTAAAATGGCAAGTTCAAGCACATCCTTCTCGGTGGATTGCATCATGTGGTCAAGTGCAACAACGAAAATCAAGGCTTGCTGATTGATATAAACATGTTTTAATGATGCTAAATTATTGTTCATGAATGCTAAAATGTAACGCGGGCACAACCACCCATGTTTAACCAAACACTAGATTATTACTATTTACACAATCAAATGAGATATAACACAATAAATGTATCAAAACATTTGGTCTTTACAAATAGGATTAAGAAAATCTTAATGAAGCCTTTAAACACTATTTTTATTTTTGTGGTTGCAGTTTGCAGGGGTGTAGAACTGCACTGCATCACGCTTAGAGCTGTTTTGTAATATTTTGGTTACATCGATTTACATAACGCTAACATCATTATTATCATATATATATATATATATATATATATATATATATTATCCCAATGTTGATTTTTGTCTTCTTCAACTTTACTCTCTTTCCAGGGCAACCTTATTCTCATTCTTGTGTGTTTCAGGGTGGGCCTTCTACAAGCTGCCTGCAGATTCAAAGAATCCCCATACAAGACTTTTTTGGACCCCATGATCACATTTGACACAAATACTGGTAAATGGTGCATTCTCAACTTTTGAAGTGCAATTTTGGTTTTTGCAAAGGTGCCTGTGCTCTATGTGTACATACTGTATGCAAAAACCTAGCAGAGAAAAACAATCATTATATCACTGTAGCCACTGCGAAGCATCAAGGTGGATTGGCTATAGCTTGGGGCTGCTTTGCTACTCCCG
This sequence comes from Hippocampus comes, assembly GCF_001891065.2. NCBI lineage: Eukaryota > Metazoa > Chordata > Actinopteri > Syngnathiformes > Syngnathidae > Hippocampus > Hippocampus comes. The sequence goes on from NW_017805002.1 coordinate 1,624,629, forward strand.
GCACAGGGTGTCTTGAATCTTTGCAGGGTACAATGAAATTTGAAGACTATCAAGGGATTCTGGAGAGAAATGTGTTGCACACTTTAAATCCGAGAGCTGCTTGCTTACAAGTCTGGCATAGTTGGCATGGTTGGGCATGCACTCAGCATCATCATCAACAAATATGCTGCGACAGTGACGGTGCGATACCTCTGAGGGGACAGAAGCAGTCATCTGGATTGATCTCAAGTAATTGCAGTCAAGTGCAATACATTTCAATGCGGCAAACAGGAGTGCATACGCTCAACCTCCATGCAGCTATAAGAGGACAAGCAGAGAGAGGGTGGGCCATACCGGGGTCCACGTCGGACCTTCTCGTCACTGCTGGCTCAGACGGGTACGTTAGGTGAGTGGGCGATTATGACTCTAGGTTGAAAAAATTCTATTTTCAAAAACCTTAATATCTAAAAAAAATAAACAGTTTAATGAATCAATTTACAATTTGCATTTAATATATAATCATTCTTTATTCTTGCAAAAGTGTTACTTTAATCTTGAAAATTATACAACTTCAGTCTAATATGATGATTTTTAAATTTAAAAACTCTTTAAGTTAATTCTGAGAATATACGACTTCTTCCATCCATCCATCTGCCCATTTTCTAATCCTATTCATCACCTCCCAAGGGTCGCTGGCACGCTGGAGCCTATCCCTGCTTTCTGGAGGGAGTACACCCAGAACTGGTGAACCGCAAATCGTAGACAAACAACCATTTCCGCTTACAATCTCACCTTGGGACAATTTAGATTTTAGAGTGTTCCATTAACCTGCCATGCATGTTTTTGGAATGTGGGAGGAAGCCGCAGTAACCGGAGAAAATCCACGCAGGTACAGGGAGAACATGCAAACTCCACACAGGAAGACCGGAGCCGTAATCGAACCCTGCACCTCTGCACTGTCAGGCCAACACGCTAACCAATCGACTTCATGCTCATAAGAATATGACTAACCAAAAAACAATCTTGAAATGCCTTAAACTACGCCTCTTTTTTTCATTGAAAATAGGATTTTTCTCTTACAATTATAATTTTAATCTTAGAAATAGGCTTAGTTTCTCAAATTTTCAACTTTGTTCTATTAATAACAACAATATTTTAAAACTATCAAAAATATTGCTTTATTGTTTCAACTTTAATACAAACAGTATGACTGTATTCTTGTCAGATTATGTCTTGAAAAAGTTTATATTTTTTTTATCATTGCAATATGCAACTTTATTGTAATATTGCAGATTTAATCGAAACAAAATCTACAAAATACGATTTTATTGTTGTAATGTTACAACTTGCGTTGAAACTGTTAAACTATCAGGAACATAAACACCTTTTTTTCTAAAAAGTATACGTTTCTGCTGAAATAGAGCATTGAACTTTTTCTCATGATGTTACAACTTTAAAGGCGAGAATATCCAGCTGACGTAAAAGTCTCTAAAATACAGTATACAACTGGATTCCCGGCGGACGAGTGGTTAGTGTGTCGACCTCACAGTGCAGAGGTTCAATTTCAACTCCCGCCTCCCCGTGCCTGCGTGGGTTTTCTCCGGTTTCTTCCCACATTCCAAAAACATGCATGGCAGGTTAATGGAACACTCTAAACTGTCCCTAGGTGTGAGTGTGAGCGTGGATTGTTGTTTGTCTCTGTGTGCCCTGTGAGTGGCTGGCAACTGGTTCGGGGTGTCCCTCGCCTACTGCCCAAAGACAGCAGGGATAGGCTCCAGCATGCCTTGCGGCCCTTGTCAAGATAAGCGCATCAGAAAATGGATGGATGGATGGAACTGAAAAATGTTTGACTTGGTTCTCGAACAAATCTTGAAAAGATACTGTACAACTTTTTGCAAATATAGCGTTTAAAACAAAAATCTCAACAAATACTTTCAGCCAAAATAGGACAAACAGAAAATGGATGGATACTTTTTTTTTTCTCCAAAACTATATGCTTATAATGCACCATATTATTATTGGAATATTCTGACTTTTCAGGGGGAAAAATGTCAACTTTATCTTGAAGTTATATGACTTTTTCCTCAAAATTAAGCATTTTTTTCTGATAATATGGGACTTTATTTTCATCCTATTACTTGAATCTTGAAAATATACATTCTTTTTTCTCTGCCAAAGGTAAACCAAAAAACAAAAAATGTATTACTTTTTATGTGGAAAATATGACTTCCATATGTTTTCCTCAAAACGTGTCTTTATTCTTGTATTACTCTGACTTTCGTTTCTAAAATAACGTTTTTTTACTCAAAAATATTGTTTATATTTTTGAAAAATCTTTGTGCAAAAATACACACGTACTTATTCTTGCAACATTTCAACGTTAATCTCCACAATAAAAATATTGTGATCTTGAAAATACTGTACATATATTTAATGATTCTCAAAACTATCCAACTTTATGGTGTGTGGCCAAACCGCAGTTTTGCGAAAGAATGGTGTCTGAGGAATTGGTCCGTGGGATGCTGTACCTGTCCCTGAGCGTGGTGGGTGTACCTGGCAACCTGGTGGTGATCCTGGGCTTCCTGGTGGCACTCTACCAGGATAAGCGTCTGCTGGCAGCCGACACCATTGTGCTTCACCTGGCATTCGTCAACCTGATGGTGGTGGCGGTGCGATGCCTGCCGGAGACTCTGGCGTCCTTCCGCCTCACTGCTGTCTTCGACGACGCTGGCTGCAAAGGCATTATCTTCATCTACCGGACGTCGCGCTCCCTCTCCATCTGGCTCACCTTTGTCCTGAGCGCCTATCAGTCTCTGAGCGTCGCCCTCCCCGGCTCACGCTGGGCCGCCGTCCGTACCTGGCTAGCTCACCACTTGGGCCTGGTGTTCCTTGTCCTCTGGCTGCTCAACACGTGCATGAGCTCGGCTGCCATTCTCTTCTCCTTCGGGGCCAGGAACACGTCAGCCACAATCAGCCACGGTGTCAATGTGCAGTTTTGCTTTGTCAATTTCCCCTCCAAGCTCTCCAAGGAGGCCAATGGGGCAGCCCAGGTGAGCAGAGACGTGGTGCCCATGGCCCTCATGGCCCTTGCCAGCCTCATCATTCTGTTCTTCCTCTACAAGCATAGCCGGCAGGTGAAGGTCCGACGTGGCGGCAGAGGATCGGAGCGGAGGGCGGCCAAAGCCGTGGTGGCCCTCGTGACCTTGTACGTGGTCCTCTACGGGGTGGACAATGGGCTTTGGGTTTACACGCTCACTTTGAGTAAGACCATGAGCAACTCGCTGGTGTCGGACCTGCGCATATTCTTCTCGTCACTCTACGCCGCACTGAGCCCGCTTGTTGTCATTGCGTCCAACAGGAAGCTGAACGGGAGGCTCAGGTGTGGCGTCGCGGTTAAAATTAGCAAGACACAACTCTCTTCAACATGTGAGGACTAGAACTTTTCTCCAGAAAAAAAATGTTTTGTTTTTTATTTTTTTTATTAAAAGGGAAATTATATACATTTATTCTCCTATTAAAAAGGGGAAATTTATTATACTAAGATTATGAATTAAAATGTGTTTTATTCGTCTTTAAAAATAAAACTGTTTTTGGTCTCAATTATACAATATTTTGTTGGGAAAATATTCTTAATCGTTGTATCATGACTTAAGGATCGTTCCACGCCAAATCACCCAGTGAGTTTAACCAAGCAGATTTTGATTTTAATGACACATGCTGTACTAAATGATCATGGTGGCACGATACAAAATTTTCGGTAAATGCGAGCAGGGGTTTGAAATTTGCGTCAGAAAGGGTTGCAGTTACCTTCCTTTTAACCCTTCTATCTCTGGAACTATTGAGTCAATTATCACAAAACAGGTATTCCAATCATTTTGAAGAGTGGTACATATTTTAGTAACTTAACGTTATGACCTTGTAATTGACCTTTTGTATCACATGACCTTAACAAAATTTCCCTCAAATGTAATCACTCACATGCTGTCTTAAACATTTAAAAGATTCAGAGATGGGTTTTTTTTGGCATCAATAAGGAGTCAAAGTCAACTAGATTTAGGACCAAGCTCACCCGCGATTCGAATGAGACAAAGTGTTTTAGTAATTGGATGGATGATAAGTTAGGTCAAGTGAGGTAAAATCTCTGATGAGCACCAGAACACCCAGGCCACAATATTTAAAGGTACACCGTGTGGAGGGTCACTGATGGTGTAGTGACACACTCGCCAGGCTTGTGAGCGGGCAGTGTGGGATCAGTTCCCATTCAGTGATGCTGTGGGTGTGATTGGTCGTTTGTCTCTACATATGCCCTGCGACTGACTGCCGACCACTCAGTGTATTCTGCCTTTCGCCCAAAATCAGCTTGGATAGGCTCCAGCATCCTCCAGCAACTGTGTTCAGGGTAAGCGGTGTTGAAAATGGATGGGTGGACATTGTGTAGAATGTAGTGCCATCTAGCGGCGAAATATTAGAATGCTCGAAGAGCGTGTATTTTGAAGCACACGCACTGCTGTGCCGCGGAGAAACCACACTTTGCAAGCCTAGCACTAATATCTTCAGCAAAGGTGCAAGCAAAATGTCATGACAAACATCTTATCGTATTACCTCAAGAGATAGGGAGGAAGTGCATGCAATCTTTTACCCATCTGTCGTCATCATGTTGAGGAACTACAATCGCTAAATTTGTCTCCTTCGAGTGTTCGTAACAGAAAGATGGCGGTGAAACACAGCAGCTTGTTGTAGGGGAGGCGCACGCTATGTAACATAATTAGCGATTACTTCACATAAAATTACATTTAAAAAAGACATTGATGTGATTAAAATTAAGAATCAGATTTTGATCAGTGTCTGAAACACTGAAAACAACTTTTTACGCACTGGCCCTGTAAGTAAGTATACTGACTTGACGTATGCCAATAAAAATGATGGTCAAATTTGGAATAAAATTACATTTTTTCAACTAACAAGAGGAGGGTTAACAATTTTAAATACATACTTTATTGGTGGTTTTATTCTCATCTAGATTTTTATTTTATGCCTGTACAAGTATATTGTACACAAAATACATGACACAACATAACTTTTAGTGCCTGATTTAGTGGTCACAATGAATGTCTCACAAATTTGTTTGGTATCATGCCCATACTGTATATTTCACACTTGTGAAAACACTCCAATACTATGATACCCGATTCCCTAAACCAGGATGTCATCACATCATTTACCATTCCGCCCTACCTGAGCACACAGTTTGCAGTTTGACAGATCGTTCAACATTTATTCAGAGAGTCAACATAATTTATGCATTTAAGCTGTTTATTGACCCTCCCAGTTGAAGTTTACTGTAAAACTTACACAAAATAAAGAGAATTACACATTGAATGAAGAAACTATAATTTTCATAAAGTCATTATCATATATCAGTACTCTTGGTATTGGTGCATCCTTACTATGACAGTGAGTAATTGGGGCTAAGTGACTTGGCAGCTGCGTAATAAACTGTAATTAGTTCGTCCTTTGGAGGTTAAAATATGTCATAAAGAAATGGAAAGGGTCAGAAAAAATGTCAATCCATCCGTTCATTATCCAAGGAGCATCTGTGGATGTGGGAATTGAATTTCAAAGTGGGTGTGAAGGATTTAATCGGGGAGATTGTGTTATCATCATGTTTGGATAGAGGACAGCAAAATCATTTGATGCAGTACTGGGACATGTCGTGTCATGCATCTGATCTGACATTTTTCTCCTTACTGAGTGAACAATGTTTTAGGATAAAATCAAGGCATTCAGTATGCTGAAGGTGAGTAGTGATGAAGGTGTGGAGCCCTGGCTGTGGACTGACATCATTTTGTGCTTTGCGAACAGTTCATGCAGACATATACATCATGTAGCCTGAAAATAAGGTCTCATTAAAAAAAAAAAAAAAAAATCATATTGAAAATAACAAAACAGTGCTGCAGATGACAAGTTCCATGTGTCTTACTCTTCAAACCACTGAAATCTGATTGGCACAGATACACAGACTCCGGTGGAATGAAGGATAGAATACACGGATGGGTTCACAAATTGTGGAATTCCGGGAATTCAAAGAAAAAGAAAGGAAAAATAAACCAAGCATTCCACTTGCACCAGACCAGATACCTCGGCGAGCAGAAATGAGACCCGACCATAACAGCATGCTGTTTTACAACATAATGGTCAAAAAACAAAACCAAAAAAAAAAAAAAGCCACTGGATTTTTCTTTTTATACTTACCTGGCAGTGACATGCATCAAAATCAACAATTGTAATGAACAAGGAAACTGGGGGGAAAAAAAAAAGTAGCAACATTGTGGCCGCTTCGAGGATATCAGAGCGGCAGTAAATCCCAGCGGCCGTCTGTTTACCTGCGCCAGGTACGGGCTTTTTTGTCCCCCGTTCCCACCAATGACATGGCGGCATTGGCATCAAACTCCGCCCCTAACTTGACACCCACTTGTTCCGGCTATCAGTCCACACCCAAAGTGTTACTCTGGAACAAATCGTGTGTGTGTGTGTGTGTATGTGTGTGTGTGTGTGTGTGTGTGTGTGTGTGTGTGTGTGTGTGTGTGTATTTTGACATTTCATACTCAGAAGACCTGTATTTTGAAATTAGTTTTAGGGCCAAACTGAAAAGAAAATAGTACAATTAAGAAGCAATGATTGGAAGTTCATGCTAACAAGTTGTACTACGAGAAATACAGTAAAGAGGCGACTTGAGGCACAAGTTTTAGGAGATATGAGTGGAGCCATGTATGTATGGTGGCACGTGACTCAACACACAGTTAACAGATAGTAAACACTTCTTAAAGAAAATACTTCAGAATGCAAGAAACAAATGCACCAGGTGGCACATGCAGACAACGTAACAATACTCACAGGCATCTATTCTTTATCCTCTGTGAAAAATGACTAAAATTACTGCCGTACCGAGAAGCCAAGAGAGAAGCTGTGTCTCCAGTAAAATACGGTGCGCCCCCACTTTCTCCGGGGGAATAAGGACAGGGCCGTCCCATGAATATCGAAAAGTCATCGATAATTGATGGCCATTAAAGATGCATTGAAAAAAAATATTGAAAGATTTGATTGAAAAGGGAAAAAAAATTTTTTTGTTGATTTATCCATGCTTAAATAAGCATGGATAAATCAACAATAAGCATTTCCCACAAAAAAAAGCTTCCCCACCAATGAAAAAAAATCAATAAAATATAAAAAAAAGTATCCACAAATAAATTAATAAATAAGCAAATTGAATTCGCAGGAGCCGAAGCATGAGTATACTGGGGTCAACTATGTCTTATACTGCCCCCAGGTGGCCAAAGCGTGCAAAAGGTGGAAGGGAGACTACACCCTGAACTGGTCGCCAGCCAGTCGCAGGACACATATTGAGACAAAGACAAACGACCATTCACTCCCGCATTCACACCATCACTGAGTGAGATCCGATCCCATGCTGCCCGCACACAAGTCAGGCAAGTGTGACGCTACACTATCAGTGACTTTGTTGTTATTACTGAATGTTGAAACAAAATGGATTGTATTTTTGGAATGCTATTTCTCATTTAAAACATATCAACATCTTTGGGGGGTTTTATTGGGAGGTTCGAAAGGAATATTTGCATTTCCATTGATTTATCATTTATGCCCTCAATTTTTTCCCAATATGTTTTATATTGTCAAGCCATCATGTGTGCTCAGAAAATTGCAACTTTTACCTCAGTAGTAAACCTTGAAGTACAATTTTTGAAGGTGTGCACTCAATACTTCTCGAATTTATGCAAATGACAACAAGCATTTAAAATAACATCTTCACTTTCTGACTTTTCCACAACTTCATATAAAGCAACACGTGGATGATTTATTTATTTGTAACTAATTATTTCAAAGGAATTAAACTTTTCACGAGCATGCTAACTTTTAAATGAAACTCGGTGGCTGATTTGCAGTGAGGAATGTTTTTCAGCCACTTCCCTGTGCGCTTTGACTGTTGACACGATTGTCGTGTTGCGACTCGCCTGGAATGCACCCGGAGCTGTACAGCGCACACCGATCCAAGAAAACAGCAACTGGGAGGACATGTTGGGCCTTTTTGTCCTCATACACAATTTTTTTGCAGCAAGTAATGTTGGCATGCATGCTGAGCTTAGACTGTAACGCAACGCTTCTCTCGTTCTGCAAAAACAGCAAAAATGTGACATGAGGTGGAATGATATCGTCTTCTGGGTGGGGTCTTGTTAACGCTAATTTCAAGGTTTAAGTTAATTTTACCCGAAACAAATCGTGACGCTATTCTACTAAGACTCAAGTTCACTCTCATTAAATTAAAAGTAGATTCCCATGAAATTTTATGTATATATATATATATA
>NW_017805002.1:1633672-1652323 GCF_001891065.2 Hippocampus comes
TAACAATCTCTCACACACACACACACACACACACACACACACACACACACACACACACACACACACACACACACACACACGCACACGCACGCGCACAAAATCATGACAAATTTCTCACATGAAATTACGACTATTTAACAGCAAGCAAGCTATGAAAGCGCAAACATGTACTATTTGCGTGATCTAACAGAATGTATCATGTACTGGCAGAGACCAAAGGGCTGGGAGGGGCCGGCCTTGCTCAGGCCCCGCGGCCTCAGCTGGCTCACAGGAGTGAGGGTTGGGGAGGGCAAATTCGGGTTGCAAACTGCATGAACGGGCATGAGAATCTTGTCCAACGAGCGATTTGGACTGAAATGGGAGCATTGTGAGCCAAATTTAAAATCCCTGTCACGGTTGCACTCAGGTCGTCAAGTTGAGTAGTTCAAGAGAAATGGAGAGAGAACTGGTACATTGAGGGAAGGCTTCCACTGACAGGCTACCGTGTTTGCATTCAATCCAAAATTGCTCCCCAGATAGCCTTAGCCAGATTTCCTGCCCGATTTGTGATTAAATGCATCAAAAAAACTTGCTGCTTGGGTTTTCAGCTCATCCAGTGTTTGTGATAAAAGGCAACTTAAGCAGGGTGCACACATAACGATAAAGGGACTCTTCTGATCAAAGGCAGAAAAGGCCCGATTGACAAATGTCTCTAAAACCTACTTTTTGGCTACTCATTAATGTGGAGGGCTACCAGTTTGATAGTATGCACTTTTGAAATAAATTTGCTCCAACTACCTTCATATGTTATCATTAATGATTACTGATATTCATTTCTGAGAAGACACTGATCACATTAGCGATTTCTCACAATAATTATGAAACAGGTAAATATCAATTGGTCACACTTTAAATATCTGCCAGCGTTCACATTTTGAAATGATGGCTTCTACCATATTCCCGAAGAGTCACAGGGTCTCATCACTGCTGAGCTACTTTTGAAAGAGACCCGCGAGCTTCTCATGTAGTCCTTGTGGGCTGCTTGGTGCCCGCGGGCACCACGTTGGTGACCCCCACTCTAAAAGATTATCCTGTGGTGTTTTTTTCCTCACAGATCTGCTCAAAAAATGGTCACTGTCAATAATTGTGAATTTTAAACCTGTTTAATAGCTATGATCACAACTGTGTGCAGTGAACACCGAGTTGGTACGCGAAGAATAAGACTACTGTTTGTTGTTTCCAGATTCTATTGGCAAATGAAAAACAAAAAGAAAGGGGTTCATTACTGTCAATGCTTGGAGATACTTGCTTTTCACTGGATAGCACCTTTACACTCAGCACCAAAGTTCCCCCTAACGTTCCACCTTACTCCTTGAGCATTCCTTGGACCACGCCGAGCAACCTCAGACATGCACACTGTGGCCAAACCAGTATCACAGCTGTCCAAAATCTGAGATTAGAACAAGTTACATGATGCAGGTATGTTAAAAATTAAGGATTTGATGCCACTTTTTCTGTCGGAAATTGGTCCAATCGACTTGTACAGAAATCACTGTTTAGCAAATGGTCAATTTTAAATGATTGTAATTGTTCATAAATTAAGGCTTCAATATTCTATTCTATGATAAAAAATACATGAAGTGGAGAGTGACACAAGTGATGCTTTGCATAAATAATATGTGAGTATATAAATGGTTGTAAAGGTAAACAATATTAAATGTTGCATAATGTTATTACAGTACTAATTACTGTAAAAAAGTGCTGCGATGCTTCACTTCTTAGGCAACAAACTTCAAGAAGGATTTTAAGGACTTTACCAAGCCCAGTAAATATGAGAATTCTCTCAAATCACAGTGTTGAGATTAATCTAAACATCAATATTCAAAGTCTTTGGTGGTAAATATTAGGAAGCTAACTTATGATCATTGTAACAGATTTAAAAAGCAGCAACTATGAAGATGCCATTGAAGCTCAGGTTTTATTTTTTTTAATGAAGTGCATCTATTTATTATGTGCTGAGAAGCAGTGCTCAATTGTACACACGTACAGCTTAGTGGGAATATTACCCAGCACTCACCACAATCTACAAACAACAGTAAGATACCGACATTTCGAGTACAGATACCGACATTTCGAGCACAGTCAACTCTAATTTCATCCGTGACCACACTCAAAACACTTGTACCGCAAATCTTCTTTTTCCACTCAAATGAATTGAAATGGCATTAATCAATAATCAAAACACGGGGGGTGTTTTGATTATTGATTAATGCCCCCCGATACACCCACACCCACATACCCACACACACATTCATACATGACGTACATGGTCTTCATTGGACAGTGACCAATACCTATACTATTTACTATTATCACTTTTTACATTGTGCCCACGTGGGTTTTCTCCGGGTACTCCGGTTTTCTCCCGTATTCCAAAATCTTGCATGGCAGGTTAATGGAACACTCCAAATAGTCCCGAGGTGTGCGCATGAATGTGAATGGTTGTTTGTCTAAATGTGCCCTGCGATTGGCTGGCAACCGGTTTAGGGTGTCCCCCGCCTACTGCCCGAAGACAGTTGGTATAGGCTCCAGCACGCCCACGACTCTTGTGAGGAGAAGCAGATTAGACAATGGCTGGATGGATGGAAGTTCTCAGGTCACTGTCCAAAGTGATGTGCACGAGTCACCAAATCTTAATTTCTGTCTACAACACAGCAAATACATGTAATAGACGATTTACAAGAAATATTATTCTTTCACACATCTGAACATACTTTTTGATAGATTGTTTTAATTTTTCATTGCGGTTTTGCATTCTGTTCTGATGCGTTCACTTCAACGCAACAAAGCTAAGCCGAAGGTACTTTAATATTGAAAAATTATTTTCAAAGCAACACAACATGCAGTCCCGTCTTGTAGTTCTCCGAAACCTTGACCAACACGGTGGAATTTTCCACAAGTCGCTTCTTTCCGAGCCGCGCCGTGGAATGCAGACAAGATGCGGCAAGTCGTCCAAGAGTGGCATGCGGGTTGGAAAACTGGAAGAGTATATGTTGAAGTGCACATCATGATCGGCCCCTTCATTACTTGCCGGGGGCCACAACTCCAGAGCAAATAATTGCGCTCTGTTGCCTGGTGGCTTGTGTGTATGTACCACTTTCAGGTGAGCTTTGCTTCACTCAGCACATTTCACCACTTGAGTCAGTGTTCACCAGTGAAAAATCAATAAACAAATTTTAAAAAGGCAAGAAAGCAAGTAGGAGCACCTCCATTCATATCTACTGGGGGAACTTTGAGTTCTCCATTAAAAGGGCTGCAGATTGCCTCAGAGCGACACAACTTGTACAAGTGATACAATGTGGGGCATGTGCTAACACATATCATCTTTTGCTGCGGGTGGAGCCCCGTGACTCAAAAGCTGGATTTACACTGCAGGTCCAAGAGCCCGATTCAGATTTATTGATTGTTTATCTAATGTTTATTTTCATGAAGAAAGCACAGTGGATGAGAGGTTAGCAATTTTGAGTTTCAGGGTTTGAATCTTGGCTTTCTTTCTTGTTCTTGTGTTTGCTGGTATTTATCTGAGCACTCTGGCTTCGTCCCACATTCCTAAAAGACGTTTGGTTCATTAGAGTCTTGAATATTCCAGAGTTGAATGTGAGTTTTGATGCTTATTTGTCTTTACGGGCCTTTTAGCGATCAGTCTGGGGTGTTCACTGGCTCTCAACTCATTTCAAGTTGTATTTATAGAGCACTTAAACATAAAACAAAATCCACCAAGTAATAATAATCTCCATCATTAAAATACATAAACAAAATATTATTTTCGAATTAGTTACACAGTCTACATGTGTGGAGGTGTTTGTCAATAAGACAGGGAAAGTCTTCTGAGCAACAGTGTGCATGACATCACTTTGAATGTAAACAAACAACTACAGTTTTTTTAACAGCTGTTAGTTAGTCCATTGGCAAGTAACTTCACATTCACCGTAATGTAAAATCTCCTGTCCCATTTAATTTAAGGTCAAACTTAAAAACAAAAAATGAAAATATCTCAGAAACCGGATGTGCTAAAAAAGAAGTAAATACATTTTGGAACACATAAAGCCGACTCTGATTAATATTTGCTGTTAACCAGTGCAATTAAAGTGATTTTTTTTTAAGGATCGTATTAAGTGCACATATGAGTGTATATTGGTGGATTTAAGTTGTACAATATGAGTAATGGGTAAAACAAGCATACTGTGATCATTCGTGCTTTGAAAATTTGGACTGGTAATTTGTAAATGTTACGAACATTCAATGTGTGAAAAAAAGTTCACAGAAGTTAAAAGCTTGGGGGGACCCCGCCGGTTTACACACACTGAAGACATGAAACAACTCCTGAAAAGCAGAGTAAAACAACTCATGGTGCTTCTTGTTCTGACAAAAGCGATCATGGGAGTTTGCAGGCAGCCTCCTAAACATGAGGAAGGAAAGATTGCCACCTGTTGACGATGAGTAGCTTTACAACAAAAGAGAATTTTGGCACACACCCCAATATTGAGATTAAAATTGATTCGATGAACTGAATTCTTTGTTTGTGATAAACAGAGATGGGCACTTTACCCTATTTTGCCAGTTCGTCCTCCGTCCGCGACCCGGGTACCCTTTTGTCATCGTCTCGCCGCCCTTATTTATATAATAATCGTCCTTCGTCCCAGTCCACAGGAAAATAAAAAAGTGTTCGTGCATGACGCCGTGGGAGAATGCTCACATCATCCTTTGAAAATATTAGAATGATCGCCCAAGTGTTTGGGATTTTAGGGTGTTTTTCTCCTCATAGTGGCGCTCACTACAAAGCTCATGTCACTGCACGAGAGAAACGTTTCGTTCCAAAAATCCAAAACAGATGAGATGTCTTGCAACATTACACAATGCCAAACTTTGAAAAAACGTGCAGGACTCTTGCATGCAAACAATGACGTATTCTTCGCGTACACGCCTGCCTATCGACCCTTATTTTCAGTAACACTGTGAGCGGCTGTCACAGATAAGAATGGCCATCAATCAAACAAAAATGACATCACTGTTTCTTTATATTTTAAAAGTCTTAGTGATAAGCAACTTAACAGTAGTATTTCATGACACAAAAATAGTTACTATGATAAAATAAAATAATAATGATAGAAACTTTACTTTGAAGAATCCTTGCCAACAGCATGGTGGGTGGGTAATGAGAGACCGCTTTCTTAACCAGCTGAATTGATCGTTGAGCGAAATGGGTGTCCTTAGGCACTTTGTTATTTTCTCTGACTGTACACTAGGTGGCAGTGTTGCTATAAAAATACTTTTGAGATGAACTAGCCTGTTAAGAAAGGGATGGAATGCCCATCTCTGGTGATAAATATGCACATAAATCAGGAAGGGGGAAAATACTATTTCACAGCATTGTTGTCCCTTTATGCTATTAGAACAATTGTTTGACCAAAGAATGTCAGTGACGTCTCATGAAGACATCTGGAACAATTGTGCTAAAATACATCAGATCTCTCCTTTAGGAGCGGTGTTACTTTAAAAGGTTCAAGTTAAAGTTCACTGGGGAATGCATTCATTCTATTTCCCATGGGGAACATTGAGACCAACCATGCAGCTTTCCAGTAAACTAGCAGCTGGATTCTAACATCCATTTTCGGTCTCGCTGGATCATCAACATCTCATCAGCCATCAACGTTAATGCTCACATCTGGCCCCAATCGGGGGGTGAGACCCTCTCACCTCGCAGCTAATTATGGCGGCCAATCCACATATGCTCAATAAAGGTAGAGGACGGTGGACACCGTGACCCCAAAGGTTGAGTGGAGGCGATCTACTTGACCTTGGCTGCTTTACAAATGCCTGTGGAGGGTCGTTTCCTGGGAGGTTGTGGGATGGTGAGGTTGAAGGTCGGCCTCATCACAGGGTGAAGTGCATCATTCAAGATCCACAGGGATTTTCTGTGGTTGTTCCTACTCGAAGACAGAGGAGAAACGTATCTGGGAGGGTCTGGTTTTCGTTCAAGGGCCTGCAAAGGTTAAATCTAGATTATGTTTTATAATGCACAGATAGGTGAGTAGTCAGAGATCAGAAATACACCGCGGTGTTCAGGGATTCTTCAGTTTATCTTTATGGCGGAGATGTGTTTTATTTTTTAGACTGATATTGACTGTAAATATGCCATTATTGCGGATTGTTGACTTCTATATACAACGCTGCATGAAGGCAATTAAATCACACAAGGAGCATTTTGGCAAATAGTGAACAATTATTCCAAAAATGGGCTTCAAGCTGTCAAACTGCCCCTCCAAATTGAGGCTTACTGACAAACTAAACAGAAAACCAATAATCAGAGGTCAATGGGTCACAAAATTTTGCCGGTTCTTTACTCGTGAATTGCCAGCAGCTGGGCCATCATTGTCAGTTCGTCATGATTACAAGCCGACCAAATTTATCGTCGTCAGTCCGTCACTCTGTCCAAGTTAATTTAAACATGCCTCCGTCATCACTAAATTACAGTCATCAGCACTATTTTAGGACTGCCATTTTCTGCTGCTTCTCTTTTTGCAGCCTCGTGTCAGGAGCAAGATATAATTCACACAGAAGAGCGGTCTGTCAGCCATGTATGTCCTTTACTTCCTGCCCAAACCTACTGAACAGCATTTAGTTTAATAGTTAAAATATGAGCCAATTATTTTTATTTTGGAAAAGGCCTAATATCGGCCAATTAATTGGTCGAGCCCAAATCATATCATATGCGCTGTGCTGTGTTTTAGTCATTTGGAAAAGTTGTAAGAACACATTTGGCGATGTTTTCCCCCCCGCATCTTGTACGGGTTCTCTCACATTTAACAAATCAGATAAGATGTTAAAAATCGGTTAGGTTCCTAAACTGAGGGATTGGATGCAAAACATTTAGCGGTAGTTTGACATCAATCCAGATCTGTTTTTCAATTACTTGTGTGACTAGGGAGTGAATTCCCACAGATGAAACATTGCAGGAAGACTTGAACAACGTGTGTGTGTGTTCACGAGAACCAGTCAGAATGTGACAAGGGAGCCAAACAGATCACAGAGCAGCGGCAAAGTGAAACCTGGCCAATGTCAGCATATGTTGTCCGGAGACCTTCAACGCGTCACAAAGCATGTGCCAGGACACTCTCCAGGAAACCACGCTTCCTTTTGTTACACTGCATTGCCAAGTCTCGGCAAACGGGCTAATTTGTGGCGTTGACAGCAGCTGAGGGGTGCGGAGTAATGGTGTCAGCCACCATCGTGATGGGAACCGTGTGGTTGGAAGATGGCTCACAGTAGGTCAGGCATCTCTGGGAAATTCTGACAAATTAAAAAGTGGAAACCTTTGACATTTATCACACAGGGGGTTTGCAAAGGTCATTGCTTCCTTTCTTCTTCCCGCCTCATCCCCTCTGGGCGTGTTATTGCCGCAGCATGGAGGTTTCAGAGGGGGAGTGGAGAGTTATGATGTCCGACATTGACAACATAGGTCAGATGTAGTGGAAGCAGGATGTGAAACAGCTTCTGTCTTCTTTCCATGCATTTACTGTACTTTATATTGGCACCTTTTATTTTTATGATGAAGTTCACTCACTGGCTACAACATTAGGCATACCTAGCAGATACCAGATCCAATCCAAGAGATGCATGAAGGAAAATCATTGAAACAAACAAAACATACATTATTGTGAAGGACCACATTGTTTTGCAACTGGCATTCTCCAATTGTTGATGACTGCATCCACCTACAACACCCCACCCATTTTTAATTTTCAAGTTTAAGTTTTATGCTTATGCTTTTTTTTTTAATGTTTCATTCCCCCCTCCAATCGGACTAATCACAGATGACCTACACGAGTGCATCAAAGACTCAACTGCTGAATATTCACCTTCCATTACCCATCACATCAGTTTCATCAAGGGGTGTCTTCAAAATGAAACGCAGCTCCATAAAGAACCCCGCGGGCATGTGTTGACATGCTAAAACTCACAAGCAATCCTAATGCTGCCATAATGTATCATCCTGCGTCATAAACACTCCAACCTGCATCCGCACTGAAGCACGACCACCTCATTGGAATCTTAATTCAATTCCCATCAGTCAGGAATCAGCGTACGTCGATGGCGCAACGTATTCAGGCTTCCCTGACGCTGACACAACAATTTACAGTATGCCAAGTCACTTTGCTGTTGTAACGTTAACACCTCTAATAATTCACCTGCTGGCTGTCCTCGGTGATGAAAAGATAATAGAAAATTACACATCGTTCCGCCTAAGGTCACATTTCACTGAGCCAGTGTTTTTACCCTGGTTCCCCATCATGCTTTTTTAAAGGAGACATATTGCATTTAAAACAGGTTCCAGGTGTCCAAATAACATGCCTACCCAACCTATTTCTCCTCTTCCTGAAATTAGACTGTTTGTCTAAGTGACTGAACACCCCCTCTCCATACACTGATGGACAAATGAGTACTGGAGGTGGATATCCTTACCAATGCGACCGAGGTGGAGATATAGGGGACTGAAATGACAAGCAAGTGGTTCGAGCCCAGAGTGCGAGCCTCCAACAACACAATGAAAGCATTTTCACTTAGGGAGGTAGCACAACGCTACGTGCATGTGGCACAGGGACACATCACCAAAGACAAATAAACTGCCAACTTCCCTCACCAATCAAGTATGCTCCAATGTTCAGTAGCCAACACTGTTAGCTAACAATCTGTTCAAATTAACAACAAATGTAGCTAACTTAGGATATATTCAAATCCATCCATCCATTTTCTGTTCCGCTTTATCCTCACAAGGGTCGCAGGGGCTGCTGGAGCGATCTCAGCTGTCTTCGGGCAGTAGGCAGGGGACACCCTGAACCAGTTGCCAGCCAATCGCAGGGCACACAGACAAACAATGATCTGCGCTCACACTCACACCTTGGGACAATTTAAAGTATCCAATCAGCCTGCCATGCATGTTTTTGGAATATGGGAGGAAACCGGAGTACCCGGAGAAAACCCACACAGGCCCGGAGAGAACATGCAAACTCCACACAGGGGGGTCGGAGCTGGAATTGAACCCGGTACCTCTGCACTGTGAGGTCGACGTGCTAACCACTGGACCACCGTGCCGCCCATATTCAAATCCATTTGACTATTTTTTGTAGTGTACAGTATTGTCCATTCACTCCAACAGATCAGCTCGAGTGCCACTAAGGATACTGGGAAAGAGGGAAGTACTGTGAATAAATACAATAAATGAACCAACATGGAGGATCAATAAAGGAAAAGACAGCAGAAGCAACCTTGACATTTATGTTGAAACGGAATTTGGAAGCAAGTGCATCCATCCCCAGAGGCAAATCCCTACTTTGCCTTTGAACGCAAGCTTTGTACACTCCCGACTCATTGAATGTTTCCTGAGACGGAAACGATTATTTGGTCAAACCCGAATCCCCGCTGACCCGCTCATCAGGTGTTTGATACATCAGGCTGTACTGGTGGCAGCAGCCGGGTCACCGTGACACAAACGGGGCATGGGGTGATGGTGGGGCTGGTGTCGAAAATAATTATTTCCCCAGGCATGAGGAAAACACGCATGTGGTGTCAGGTGTATGCTTCTTATTTAGGCAGACTGACTGTTACTCATCACAACTTCTGGAGCTTGCTTTTGAAACTCAGGGCCAAATTCAAAGGATTGCCTGGCTTTTGTGTGGCGCTAACCAAGAAAAAAAAAATTGAATAAAACGAACACAGAAGGTGAAATGTGTCAATAACTGATAGGCCAAGCAGAATGTGTCTCGGTGCGCCAGTGGTATTTGGGCATACCTGTATTTAAAGGAGGTAATATGCATCTGGTGAAGAAACTGACCATATATATCCAAATGAACCTTATTGATAAAGAACATCTAATTCACTAAATTCTAGAGTTAATAGCCACGCACAGTTTGAGTGAAACAATAAACATCGATAGAAAAAAGCTGCTGGTAAAAAGTTGGTGAAAGGTTCGGGAATGAACCGAAGAATGTTTCGCATCCCAAAAGTGCAGACACCGCCAAAATGCGAAGACAAAAATGTTTACTGTCAAAAACGCAAAACCGACAAAGTCCAAACAGAAAACACTGGTCACAAAGATCCAAGGACAAACAAGGCATCAACAAAAAGGCACTTGCAAAAGGTAAAGTAATCGTAACATCGAGATTTCGGAACAAAATTTCAATTGTCCAATTCAAATGAAAAACAAGAGCGAGATCAAAATGATGAAGAGTAGGATCAAAAAATTATCAAGCTCGAGAAAACAATACTTGAGCATCAACAGCAAGCAAGGTCAATAATCCGACATAGTGTAACAGCAGTCGGAGTCCTTAAATGCAAGGCGTCATGATGATAGGGAACAGGTGCACCGGCTTGAGGGAAACGCCATTCATCAATAAACACAGACAGACATGACAGTTGGCAGTCATCACGAAGGGAGACACATTTCGACCTACAACATCTGACCAACATCTGACATGTACAAGACACGTCGTCCTAAATTACGTATCACCACCCCCTGACAAATTAATTTTGGGTCATGAAAGACTGCCATTAATCCTACTCAAGAAAGAAATATGGCTGTTAGTCTGAGATGAACATTGAGTGGGGCCACAATTTTGTCAAAAAATGTGACACCAGTCGTGCTCGTGAGCAAAAATGTTTTTGGATAATTGGAGTTCTGAGAAATGGGTTTGCACTGGGACAGTCCAAAAAGCTTACTGTGAAAAAGCGCAACGCCGTTTAATGTCCGAAACCTACGGTCGGTCGTTTTGAAAATTGACGTACATATCTCAACATAGCCCCATAACCCTTTGATGCACCAATAATGATAACCTGTAACCTGATAACATGATCAGCTGTCCACTGTAGTAACCGCTGTCCCTGAAAGGGTTAATGTAGCTTAGTGTGTAATATGTTTAGGTGCAAAATATTAAGCCGATTGTTGTGATATTTCCTGAGATTTATGTGGGCATTGGTAAAGATGTCCATCTGAATTTTCACAATGATTGATAACAGTTTTCCTGTTTGCACCTCCTCGGATAGGACCCCAAGCTCGTATTCAGAAAATTTCATCTGTCCCTTTCTAACTGTCATTGTTCTGCCATGGTGTTCTTGGCACAAAGACGGCATGTGTTCTTTGCCATGAGTGGCAGTCGGGGGGAAAACAGGTGCAAACTGCATGCAGCTGTCAAACTGTGGGCGTGTTTGCGCCGGTATATCATTAGCGCAATTTCTTTTGTGAATAGGACGTTTGCGGGTGTAAATTAAATGCAATTAAAATCAAGATAAGATAAGAAAACCTTGATTTGTCTCACAATGGAGAAATTCCCAAAAGGCCATAAGAGACTGCAGTTCATTCTTTGTGGATTCGGCCCTGTGTTTTCAGATTGCAAAACTCAGCGCTGCTGTCCATGGTGCTGAATGTGATTGCTTTGCATGATTGCTATCGCGAGGGATCTGAACTATTAAAGCACCTCCGCACAATACGTTTGGAAGTCAATAAACACATCGGAAAATCCATGTGTGCATAATCTTCAAACTCAAATATTTTGCATTTGGACCAGCAATGTTCAGGAAAAAAAATCTGTCTGAAAAGTTCCAACAATCGGATAAGACTTCAGCTTGTTAAGCACCAGACGTGATTGCCAACTGCTGTAACATGCAAGAGGAAATTACTCCATTTTACTTACGTAATTGATCTTTGTTCATCTATCTTTGTCAGTGGCACAATGAACAACCAAATGCTTCTCCACTAAGTGGCATTTAGAACAATTAACCTGTGTATCCACCTGTTGACATTCATAAAATGGAATGTTCAACTCAAGAGGCCCAGATTTCATACTTAATTAATGGAGTGTAAGTAAATTGAGACGAGCCCTCTGGTACATCAGTATCTTCTGATGACAATTTTGTTTGGTCATGTTCCATGAGATTTTTCTGATGTAGAATATGTGCCTTGGATAAATAAGGGTTGGGAAACACGAAAGATGACCAACACGTATGTTGCTGTCATGTAGGTGTTATGGAAGATATTGCCGAAGGATGCGATGTGATGAAGAAGAATGGGTCCTTGGACAGAGCCCTGGGACACACAACTACGTCACGGGGCGGGGGGTTGCAAATGGCCCCCCAAGTTGAGGATCGGACATGCCTGGGTAAAGCCTTAAAATACGCCGCCGAATGCAATTCAACCCAAAATAAGACATATATATATATATATATATATATATATATATATATATATATATAGAAAAATTGCGTAAAGTGTGTAACTGTGAGGTGTTATTGAAGGTATTAAAATCAAAATTAGGCACTTGGCCCTGAAAAAGATACTTCAAATCTGTATTTCATTAATTGATGCCGGCACTCACACAGCTTCTTAAATCCCCTCAAAGACCAAAGATTGATGCCGAAGCACGTTCACGGCCGGGCTTCCCTGCTATTTGTGCCGCACAACTCTCATGTGTCAGTTGCAGGACAATGCGATGATGAAGCTGCCAGCGAGAGGCACCCTGCCGAGATTTAATCAGTGGCGAGAATTGTCGCGAGCCATGGTTAGCTCGTCATCAAAAGCCATTTTCGCAAAACTAATTTACCACACGTGGTTTTTGGCGCCTAACTGCAAATTAAAGTTCAATATTTGCTAATTGTGCTTCTTGTCCGCTACACTTTGTCTTTCATTTGCTACTTTACCACAAATATAGAGAACATTCATATAGCATACAGACAGGCCCCAGACTCAAACCCAGATCCTCAGAACTCTCAAGAACACACACACACACACACACACACTTGCTTACCCGGCTATGTTGTACTATCCAGGACCCAATTCCAGTGCCCGCTGCATTCATTTGCAGCCCCAGTCAAGTTTATTTTTTGTCCTTTGCTGCTGAATATTCACACATGCACACTTTCTTCCTCTGACAAGAAAATGCCAATTTGCACAGGGCGTGCAAAATTTCTTTCATCCAATAAGCCAAATGCAAATAAGCACAAGAAAAGAAGGTCAAACATATTCAGGAGCTTCGGTAAAAAAGGGTGAGAATAAGCCGTGGCTTGTAGTGCATTCCCGCATGACTTTAAAAGGAAAATTGACTTTTAAATTGCTTCTTGATGTGATAGTAATTGTTGTGGCTCACATGTAAAACCTTTCATTTCAATTCCTTTCCTGCATATATCTATGCAAAAAAAGATATATTAAGCAAAAGTAACCACTTGTTACAAATACAGCAAGGAGCTGCCAAATGCTGTGATTGGCTGACAACCAGTCCAGGATGTCGGCTCTTGCCCAATGTCAGCAGTGATAGGCTGCAGCTTAGCTATTGTGAAGACAAGATAGAAAATGGAAAGATGGGAAAAACTCAAGTCAGTGCAATTTCTGAAAGTGTGTCTTTGAGTGAGCTGTTGCAAATTTTGCCAAATTACGATGTCAGGGACACAGTTAGCTGTCAGCATGTTTGCTTCACAGGTGAGAGGTTTGGGGTTCAAATATCAGATCACGCCCTCCTGAGTGGATTTTGCATGTTCTTTCTGTAATGGTGGTGGTGTTCTTTTTTTCCCGGGTACTGCAGTTTCCTTCCACACTCCCAAAACATGCATGTTAGGATCGGTGAAGACCCTATCTTGTCCAAAGGTGTGAATGTGAGTGTGAATGGTTGTTTGTGCCTTGTGACTAGCGACTTGACCGGTCCGGGGTGTACCCTGCTTCCCTTGCCCAAAGTCAGCTGGGATAGGTTCCTGTTCACTCACGACCCTGATGATGACAAGTGCTTTAGAAAATGGATTGATGAGATTTCACAACGCATCTGTGTCTGTCCATGAGTCCACTGCATGCACCACATGCACAGATCCTCTACTCTATCCATCCATGCATCCATCCATTTTCTGATCCTGTTTATCCTCACAAGGGTCGCGAGGCATGCTGGAGCCTATCCCACCCTGAACCGATTGCCAGCCAATCGCAGGGCGAGACGAACAGCCACCCGGAGAAAACCCACGCAAGCACGGGGGGAACATGCAAACTCCACACAGGAAGGCTGGAGCCGGGATCAAACCCACGACCTCTGCACTGTGAGGTCGATGTGCTAACCACTCAACCACCTGGCCGCCCTCCTCTACATTAATTCACTGAAGGGGCGGGGGGGGGGGGGCCTTTTTGTAAGTACCATGCTTGGACAGAGGACACAGTTGCAGGGTTCAGAGCAAAGGGGAGATTTACTTCAGTGTCAGCTACGACAGAAACATGGCAAAGGGTGGTCAGGCCTGCGGTGAGAGGCTGGAGTGCACGCACAAGGACGAAAGGCACCGGACAAATGGAGACAAGGACTATTCAAACACAACATAAGGGCATTCAGATGGAAACAATCAGGGCGGGGCCAACAATTAGATTGCCACAGGAGGAAGGGCGAGTGTCCTTCACCTGTGTGACGCTTTTTTGGACTAAAATCCAATTGAGGGCTCTGGAACCAGTAGAAATTCAGATGTTAGCAGCAGCCCAACCTCCCTAACGGGTGTTTCTGATAGTCTTCACGGAAAAAGGTCACAGCAACACACGTATCGATGATTGACAGATCAATCATTAGCATTCCAGCCTCCAGTCCAAGACTTTCCAATCATCTTTTAAGCAGATGCAGATTGAAGGTACACTTTATTTTGAAAATGTTCACGTGGGCAACACAAAAGATGCAAGTCCAAGCAGCAGGAAGAAGCTACGGTGGAGATAATAGTTTTTTTTTTCTCCCTCCTTTTGATGAACATCTCATTACAATGTGGTAGAGATGGGTAAAGGCAGGTGTTTATAAGCGATTGTGCAGACAAAAGGGGGGCTTTGGAGGACCCTCTCCATGTCAGTCTTTGTGTGTTTTGGAGTGAAAGGTTTTAATAGCTATTCTCTGGTGTGTTATGACGAGTTGATTGGGCCTCAAGTCTGCTTTGATTCGCACGCAGGCCTCGCGTTGTTATGGTAATTCCCGTGAAGTAGATTGCATGTGGTTAGATGGCTGGCTTGCTGCTCCACTCGGGTGCATATCTTCCCCCAGGAAGAGAATCACGATGACAATCAAGCCATAAGAACAATAGCATAGCGCACACACAGACACTAAGTGACCACGGTGGTTACCTGAGCAACAAGGAGACCGATGGAGGATGCAACGTGGCCCTTGGGTACCATCTACACCTTGCTTTGTGGACCTCGACTCATTTCACGGTTTCCCATTAACTGGCAAACTTGCTCTGCTGTGTGTGAGGCAAGCCATTCAAAAATGTTTTACACAACACATAAAGCAGAGGGTAAACAAAATAAAATAGAATCAGGGCACCTGCAGTGCTTTGGCTCAATGCAATGTACATCTGATGTCCCTCCAGAGACCTTCCATTGGTCGTGTAAGAACCATGCCATAGATGCCATTCTTTAAAACTCACTTGATGATATGCAATGATGTCACTGCAGCTTGACCCAGTACCTCTTCACTGTCAGGTCGACGCGCTAACCACTGGACCGCCGGGCCGCTTGACTTACATTATTATTATTTTAATTATTATGTCTGCAGCTCAACATTTAACCCTGGAAACATTTTTTTTCGTAAATGCATCAATCTAGATGAGAATTACAATCGATTACTCGATGAGAATAGCAGTTCGCCTCACTTGCTTCAACTTTTCTGATCGCCGTTAATCTTAAAAGATTCAGACGAGGACAGGGCGGCATGTTAAGCTTCATTTCTGTCACCAAAATATTACATAATAAAGCACGGGCAACAACTGTGAGATACTGAGACCTTAATTCACATCATAACTAGGGCTGGAGAATCGATTGGAACCAGGCCATGCACACATGATCAACAAAAGTGTATGTCTTTGTCATACAAGATGAAAAAGACTCAAAGAAAAATATGCAAAGGGCTCCCACATATTACAACTACATTCAGTGTAATTCCGATTTGTTCTTTATTTTTATTGGTTTCGATGCCTGTCCATCTCAATATGTCTTGATGTGAAAACGGATCCTGGCGTGAAAAAGGTTGGGAAAATTTTTCTGTATGGATACTTTGTTTTACAATAATACTTAACTATATTTAGAATTTAATATTCACCTGAAGCTAAAAAGTAAATATTTGGGAGACGCTGTCGCCGAAATGCACTAGTGCCGTCAATAAATGAGGAGATCATAGCCAGTAGCCTGTCAAATATCCACCATCTCTCCTTTCTTCTTGGATGTTTCCTCTCTTTGTATTATTACAATAGCCACAGTGGCAGTACGCTTGTTCCTTGACAACTGTACCATGTTGTTTGTAGTTCAAGAAAAAATAATAAGAGTATGTGTGGGTCCTCAAAATGTTGTTTCCCAATAAGAACACCAAGAATCTCAGCTTTTCTGTTGCAGCTGTGTGTGAATGTCAATCGTCAGACTGTGAGTCGCTGACGGTAATTTGTTTGCATTCTGTCGCCTTGCTCGGTTTGTGACGGGCCTCATTTCACACTTGATGGGTGGGTAGGCACTTCAGAGACCCAACTATTTGAATACAAGACATTTAAAAATGGCACATTGTCCTCTTTAAAGGGAATGCTGCATGCACACTGTACATCTAACAAGTCAATCGCTAATACAGATACACTACACCCCCTAAACTGGCCTGTCTGCAAGTTCCAGCCATCTGGACATAGAAATCCATAATACAGCACTTTTATATCACTGCGAGTCACAAATAAGGTCGATGGAATGAAAGCCTGACATTTAATAAATGAAACATGACATCACCAAAATTATCCGGGAAGTTCAGACAATGGAAAGAATTCACAGACTTCATTAATACAGCGTATCAATTACCTCAACAAGCTTCTAGTTTACAACAACAACAACGATATGTTGAGTTTCCTCCACAAGTCTCACATTTAGTTCACAGGCAGCCTTAAATGATTCACGGGATTGTACAGCGTCTTAAACTAATTCACCAACCGGTGTGGTGCATTTAATCTGAGCCTCAGTTACGCAGGCTGCGCACGTCCTGCTGCCTCGGGCCGGCGGTGAAGAATGCCATTATTATTATTATTGAGTGCGGCTAATAGGAGCAGGACTCATCCATCCTACTTGGCTTACTAGCTCCTCCATCACGACCTCTTCTGCAGTGCGGAGGACAGCTTCTGCACAGACCCGACTATGGAGGACATTTTCAATCACCCTTCAGGCCAAGCTGTGCAGTTCAGCTTTCACGGTGGAGGAGACACACTATGGAAAATTGACGTTTTAATTTCTTCTATCGGTACACAAATAGTTGGATCCTTGGAATGCCGACACACCCATCAGGTGTGAACTCAAATGAGCAAGTAAATTTTTTATCTGTTTTAAAAAAAAAAAAAATGTCTATAAGCAAGCTGCGATAATTTACATATTAACTGCACTGACTTTCAGTCTCACCACCTATGAAATAATTAGCTCGGTGAAGATCCACAGCCACTTTCAAGTGACTACCCTGTCTGAACCACTATCAACCACGTCTGCAAAATTTCTGCTATCATGCCAAAGCCAAAAGGTAAGCAGAGCTGCACTGAGCTTTCTTGGATAAACAAATTAGCATTCACTTCTGATAATCAGGAAATACACGATTGCTTGTTGAAGCTGTTGGCCTGTTGATGGTGGGGACTATTTGTGTTTGAAAATTTGTCCATATGCAGCCTTACACACAGTATAGTGTGTGAAAATGCAGTGCATCGAGCTCTGTCCGTTAGGTACCCCAAAGAAAACAAACCCAAAACTATTGCCCAAAGAGGCAGCTTTCTCTGGGTTTATGTAAGGATAATGGTCATAATAGCATTGCTTAAATCCATGATAAAACCACCATGAATATGCCATCGTGTGCTTTTGACCTTTTTAACATACAAAACTCTGCCGTGTGATGATATCATCACCCGAGCGTCAGCCAACACATCACCGCTGCCATCTGCTCGGCCCTCGGGAAGTCCATCGGCCACCCACAGCTGCCCGTCTGACATCCCCAAGTCACGTCAGCCGCAGTAATTAGCGGCCGACAGCTGCCTGATGGACCCCGTGAGTCGCTCACGTAAAGGCCCCATCCTCAAACATCCATCCATCCATTATCGATAAGCACCTGCTGTCCTCGTTAGGGTGGCGGGTGTGCTGGTGCCCATCTCAACTGACCCTGGGCGAGAGAATTGCAGGGCAAACTCCAATTCACGTCAATGGACAGTTTACTGACTCTAATGAACCTTGCAAGTATGTTTTGGCAAAAGTGGGAGGACATTAGAGATGTCGTGTGCCCACTGGGCTGATATTAACCAAGAACCACAGAACTGTGATGCAAATCTACTAACCACTTGAATGCTGCCCATAGCATATTCCATTATCGGTTAATAATCGTGCGCTATCAATCATGAATACCGAAACACATTTCATTGAAGATGACTGTTCCAAGCGTGTCAACCTGTCAGAGATTTTCTCGGACAAAGTTAAAGAAATGACTCGGCACACAGGAAAATTGTCTTCAAGATCGGCGGGAGGGGATCTCTGAGAGCGAACGACGGTAGTTGCTCCGATGATCACACTCTCTCGGCTCCCTTCACGCCAATTCCGACTTTTATTGTAACATACAAGGAAAACAC
>NW_017805002.1:1652472-1654484 GCF_001891065.2 Hippocampus comes
CAACAGCCCTCCGGCCAGGTGGCCGGCGCCTATGTGCACAGGCATTTGGAGGTGCTGGATACGCACCCAAATGTTTAGATGTGCCCAAATTAAATGAAACTTTAAACATGATACAATTTTGCTCATAGATCCCTCTAACACAACTTCACAGTGCAGAGGTACCGGGTTCGATTCCAGCTCCGGCCTCCCTGTGTAGAGTTTGCATGTTCTCCCTGTGGGTTTTCTCCGGGTACTCTGGTTTCCTCCCACATTCCAAAAACATGCATGGCACGCTGACTGAACACTCTAAATTGCCCCTAGATGTGAGTGTGTGTGTGTGTGCGCGCGGACGGTTGTTCGTCTCTGTGTGCCCTGCAATTGGCTGGCAACTTGTTCAGGGTGTCCCCCCGCCAACTGCCCGAAGGCTCCAGCACGCCCCGTGACCGTTGTGAGGATAAAGCGGATCAGAAAATGGATGGATGGATGACTGTTCCAACGTACTGTATGCTTAACATTCTAGTCACATCGCGGAATCGATACTCGTCACTCGAATATGTAGTTGCACAATTCGGCCTGCAGATGACAGTGTTTCAAACCAATCTCAATGCTGGAGCAGCTTGTGGTACATTATTGAGTATAAAAACCTTGCAAGAAAAATGAAAATCACGTACACCCAAGGTTAAAAAAAAAACCAAACAAACAAAAAAAAAGAGATGACTGACAATCAAGGCAGCCAAAATATTTGGTACTGGCACGTTTACATACTTGAAATGTATCCAAAAAATAAAAATAAAAATCGCTTTGTACAGGGTTTACTTTTGTGATGCGGATTTTGTAAAGAAGTACAGGCAGGTGTACCAATGAGGTGCCTAAACATCACAATCCTTTTTGTGCAGGTGCTTCCTGCGCATTGATAAAGGCTAACCCCGCTCAATAAAACCTGGAATTTTCGCACACACTCACACATGCATACAAAAAAAAAAAAAGAACCGTCCGGCCATAAAAATGCACTTCGACGCCTGGAAGCAGAGCCAGTGGATGACGCCAAAGAGAGGCGTGCACGCTACGTGAGGCGCACACGAACTGAGGCGTGCGCGAGCGAGCGCGCGCGGGGGGGGGGGGGGGGGACGCGTGGTGGCGTGGGGCGGGGGGGGGGGGGGGGGGGGGGGGGGGGGGGGGAGAGAGAGAGAGAGGGAGAGAGAGAGAGAGAGAGAGAGAGAGAGAGAGAGAGAGATTAAATGTTGGCTACGGGGGAACATGATCAATGCCACAGTTGGGCGGGAGGGTCACTTGATGCGCGCCACAAGCTGCTGTGCCGGGCTACCACGCGTAAAAGCCACGAAGCGTCTCCAGGCGAGCGCACGCACGCACGCACGCTGACCTGACCGGACGTCTTCAAGTGTGAGTCTCGTCATCTTTATAGGTGAGTTCCTTCTTGTAACTAAGTTTAAAAAAAAAGGTATGTTTGTGGAGGATACGAGTAGTAGTGGGCTGATGTTCACCAGATTGGTTTGGTGCGTTTGCTGACTGCTGTAGGGGGGACGAATTTTGAACCCTTCCCCTAAATGTGCATTGATTAATCACCACTGTGCACGTGGGACAGACACACACACCAGTCTGGGAGCACTGGGATGGAGATAAACGCTGCACATGCATGCACACACATAGGACAGTAACAGTGTAGTACAGTGCCAAGCTTTACATTGTATCATTTAGAAGGGATTTGCACCCAATGAAACTCCGCTCTCTTCCTGCATGCGAGTTGCCTCTCTCCTGGGTTGTCCTTATCTGGAGGGCCAGTTGGAGCCGCTTCTATTCTTCTTGCTCTTCTCCTTCTTTTCCCCCGGACCTCTCCAGAGGGGCTCGAAGCCTCTGCTGGAGAGGAGGCGAGGCTAGCGTTGGAGCTAAGTCGTCAGCCTCAGCCGTAAAGGCAGCAGCCTGCACTTTTATCAGTCGCCTGCTATATTTAGAATTCAAATGGGTGGAAGTGTGAATGGGCTTTGGGATATGAGCGCTGCTCATCTGAGGGGCAT
>NW_017805002.1:1654656-1655052 GCF_001891065.2 Hippocampus comes
GAGTTTTGGTGGTCTCCGTGTGCCCTGCAATTGGCTGGCAACTTGTTCAGGGTGTCCCCCCGCCAACTGCCCGAAGGCTCCAGCACGCCCCGTGACCGTTGTGAGGATAAAGCGGATCAGAAAATGGATGGATGGATGACTGTTCCAACGTACTGTATGCTTAACATTCTAGTCACATCGCGGAATCGATACTCGTCACTCGAATATGTAGTTGCACAATTCGGCCTGCAGATGACAGTGTTTCAAACCAATCTCAATGCTGGAGCAGCTTGTGGTACATTATTGAGTATAAAAACCTTGCAAGAAAAATGAAAATCACGTACACCCAAGGTTAAAAAAAAAAACAAACAAACAAAAAAAAAGAGATGACTGAAAATCAAGGCAGCAAAAATATTT
>NW_017805002.1:1655431-1724329 GCF_001891065.2 Hippocampus comes
AGAGAGAGGAGGGGAGGGGGGGAGAGAGAGAGAGAGAGAGAGAGAGAGAGAGAGAGATTAAATGTTGGCTACGGGGGAACATGATCAATGCCACAGTTGGGCGGGAGGGTCACTTGATGGAAGAGAGGATGCACGCCGCTGCACAAGCTACTTTGCCGGGCTACCACGCGTAAAAGCCACGAAGCGTCTCCAGGCGAGCGCACGCACGCACGCACGCTGACCTGACCGGACGTCTTCAAGTGTGAGTCTCGTCATCTTTATAGGTGAGTTCCTTCTTGTAACTAAGTTTAAAAAAAAAGGTATGTTTGTGGAGGATACGAGTAGTAGTGGGCTGATGTTCACCAGATTGGTTTGGTGCGTTTGCTGACTGCTGTAGGGGGGACGAATTTTGAACCCTTCCCCTAAATGTGCATTGATTAATCACCACTGTGCACGTGGGACAGACACACACACCAGTCTGGGAGCACTGGGATGGAGATAAACGCTGCACATGCATGCACACACATAGGACAGTAACAGTGTAGTACAGTGCCAAGCTTTACATTGTATCATTTAGAAGGGATTTGCACCCAATGAAACTCCGCTCTCTTCCTGCATGCGAGTTGCCTCTCTCCTGGGTTGTCCTTATCTGGAGGGCCAGTTGGAGCCGCTTCTATTCTTCTTGCTCTTCTCCTTCTTTTCCCCCGGACCTCTCCAGAGGGGCTCGAAGCCTCTGCTGGAGAGGAGGCGAGGCTAGCGTTGGAGCTAAGTCGTCAGCCTCAGCCGTAAAGGCAGCAGCCTGCACTTTTATCAGTCGCCTGCTATATTTAGAATTCAAATGGGTGGAAGTGTGAATGGGCTTTGGGATATGAGCGCTGCTCATCTGAGGGGCATAAGGCTAAATTTACGCTGCAGGTTCCATGAAGTGCCCATATGAAGTGCCTGAAGCAGATTTTTTTTTCAAGAGGCTGTTTCCATGTACATTTCAAGTGGCACCTATTCATTATGACTGTGCTTGCACAATGAGGGATATCTGACATCATAGGCGATATGATTTTGATATTTGGAGAAAGATACCGGTAATTTTGACTCGTAATATTTACGAATACTGGATATAAATCCTCATTTGAAAAGAATTAGGCAATTATATTCGTTTTTCACAAGAAAAAAAATATCAATATAAAAAGAATGAAGCTGTAATTTTACAAGAAGTAATTTATAAAAGGAAAAAAATCGGAATACCTGTATAAAACTTCAAACGTCAATTCACAAGAATGTTTTCTATGTATTTATGTTTTTAAGGGCAAAAGTAATAACTTTTATAATTTCTTTCCCCATTTGGAAAAGGCCTCATTCAAGATAGCCGATTTCATGCAGGGTTTTTTTCCTCTGTCCGCCACCCCTTGTGAGCGAAACATTGTAATTGCATCACTTGAAGCATGCAGAGGAATAAATCCACCCCTAGTACAGCTAACTCACTAGCCAGGAATACTGTTGGAATACTGTCGGATTATTTATTGATCTCTCCTCACTGAGCATTTTATTTTCTGGTCATTTCATCTCTGTATTTTTTTTAGCTATTCTGAGTGCACTGCATCCTGGTGAGAGTGCATTACTTTGTCTTCCTGACCCTGGAGGTGATACCAGAAGACTTGCGTGGCGGTGAAGTCATTGAGAACATCTGTCTGTGTCATCCCCGGTGAAAGCTTTCTCGCTGCTGCCCGTTAGGAAGGCCGAGAAACAAAACCAATATTTGAAACAGTAGATTACACTCTGGTTCAATCAGGGGCAATGAGGTAGGAGCCATTCAAATGCAACTGGGTGGGGTGGGGTGCCTTGTGTGTGTGTGTGTGTGTGTGGGGGGGGCAATGTGGGTCAGCAGCACAGGCGAGTGCATTAGTGCATCAGGCGAATTAGTGTATGTAACACAATTACATGGTCTGTGAGTGCACAGTGGCGGCTACTACTACTACTATACTCATACCCAGAGATCCCCGCCTGCTACCCCCCACCCTCTGTGCCTCCAGAGCATCCACACCTCCCCCAAACTGTGAGCCCGTTGCCCACCGAGAGGTTGATTAAACACGACCGTTAGGAGGCTGCAGCCCAGCGAGAAAGAGTGTTGGCGTATTAGCGTAACATTAGGTACGCCTGCCTAATTTCCTAACGCACAATTCAGGAGATTGACCTGTGAACAAAAGTGTGTGTGTGAGTGTGTGTGTGTATGTGTGTGTGCGTGTGTGTTAGCAGGATGACATTTTTTAAAAGACAGGACTGCACCATTTTTCATTCTGGGGCAGGGGGATACAGTTCCATTGTGACAGCAAAAAGGAAGTAAAAGACCTCAAAAGTGACACTTCAGCTTGTAACATTTTGGAGCGGCTATCACATGGAAAATATGTTGGGAAGAGGCCAGTCCGGACTCGACCATTTGTATTTCCAGGCTAGGGAGGAAAGCCTTATGTGATAAATTAAACCGATTTTCTCAATCGAGTTTTAAAATGTAAAACATCCCAAACACAATGAGGAAAAAATATTGAATTATTTCCTGATCACAGTACAGAGGTCTGGGATTCGATTCCAGGCTCCGGCCTTCCTGTCTGTAGTTTGCCTGCGTGGGTCGTCTGGTTTCCTCCCTTATTCTAAAAATATGCATGGTAGTAGGTTATATGAACACTTTAAATTATCCCTTGGTGAAATTATGAGTGTGAATGGTTGCTTGTCTATGTGTGCCCTGTGATTGGCTGTCAACCAGTTCAGGGTGTCCCCCGCCTTGTGTCCTAAAATAGCTGGCATAGGGTCTAGCATGCCCGCGGCGTGCGTGAGTATTAGCGGCTCAGATAATGAATGGATGGACCAACACAGCACACCACCTACAAATGATACCTGTCATAGTACCAAGACAGACCTGTTGGAGGAAGCTGGGAACTACAACCCATCCAAACTGCAGGAAAATAAAAAGAAGGAGGAGTAACAAGTCCCAGATTTGTGAATCTATTATCAATATTGAACAAGTTTAACATTTATGATTGATAGCCCATGACTGTATTCCAAGCGTAAGAGGGAAGAAGGAAAAAAAACAGTCTGAACACACGCTACACCAGGGGTGCCCATTACGTTGATCGCGATCGACCGGTAGATTGCGGACTGGTCTCAAGTCGATCACAAGGGGTGTAGAGGAAACAAAAAACAAACAAAAAAAAAACATTTGTGTGTCTTTGTGCATGTTAGTACAGTAATATATTTTTTTCGTGTTAGTGTACATCGCACCCTAATCATCTTATCAGTCTCGTTTTCACAAAAAAGTATTTAAAAAAAATGAAATAAAATAAAGCAGGTAAATCTTTAACCTATGGTGGCGCGTGACCTGCGTCACCGGAAGTTGTTAGCGCTCAGCAGTCTGCCATTGCAGCTTGTGACCAGAGCTGTTACACTATATCTTTTTATCGTTATCATGATCATTATTTTCATTCCGTTTGTTTCGTGTACAATTCACCGAGTGCACGGGCAAAAAATAGGAATCCCGAGGGTCGAGGGAAGCATTTTAAAACAGTACGTGTGAGTTACGATAGTTTACAGGCTGCCAAAGTGCCTCGCATGCCTCCACGTCAGGCTGTTGCTCATCATGGCGTGTGTGTGTATATGCGTGTGCGTGCGCGTGCGCGGTAACGGTCGATCGTGGGAGGTTGGTTGATCGAAAAGTCGATCTTCGGCCCAAAAAGTTTGGGCACCCCTGCCCTACTCCATAAAATAATCACTTATGATAATCTTGACATTTGTTAATTAAGCCTGAGATAACTTAAACTGGAAGATAGGATGGGCAAATTTTCCCCAATTATTGGAATGTACATCACAGGTACATTTTGTGAGTAATGTGAAGTCCAATTTTTATCCAATTGCTTGAGTAATGGATGGGGTAATCGGTAGAAAATTAGATTGTACAAATACTCAATGGCTGTAGCCATAAAATGAATACATCACAAACCGTGTTAATAAAACACATTATTATCTTGACAAAGGCAAACATTTTGTATTATACGTAACCAGTGGATGTTGATTTACAACCTGAAGGGAGGTCACACTAGCAGGCAGACACAAGTGTAGAAGGGAGGGGAAAAAAGATGTTGACAATAAATGTGAGCAGAGGAGCCAGGTTGGGAGGTGGAGAAAAACCAAAGAGAAGGAGGGAATGAGAGGAAGGCGAGGCAGTCAACGTGTGGAGAAAAGTGCGGCTCACCTGCCAGATGGCCGCTCGGGCTGCTCAGCATGCAGCCAGCAGTGCACTCTGGCAAAATGTCCTCGTCAAAGATAGAATCCAGATTGCCATGTATTGTTCAGACAAAAGGCCCCCCGAACTTTAGACAACATGAAACATATGATCATCGAAACAAACAAACAAACAAACAAACAAACAAACAAACAAACAAACAAACAAAAATAACCTGGCTAATTCTTGCAGTGGCTCCTCTGGGCTGCTGGGATGTTGGCGCACTCCAGAAAACCTTTTTGGATTTTTTTTTTTTTTTTTGCTTTTTAAAAATAGATTTCACACTTGCCTAGAGTTCATCCCTTGGCAAATATTTCAACTTCACACGGCACCACGAGCAAAAGCGAATAACAGATGCCCGACATTCAAACTCAAGTCTTTAATTAAAAAGTGATGTTTTTGGATATAAAAGGCATGCAAATGTTGATGGCGGGAGTTTTTGAGAGCTTTTCGTGGAACTGTATGGAAATTAACTGAAGCAATCTGTCCTTCAGTTGACTGATTTGAATCAACTGGCTCAGAAGGACCCCCTGGGTGATTACACAATAACAATAATCATCATAATAACACCATGTTGCATTTCCCGCTGTCCTGTGACCATTGAGACTTGACGTCTGGTGAATGACTGACTGCAGCCACTTTTAATCAGCCATTTAGCCACTCAGGAGTTTTGGTATCATGTTAATACTTTGAACAGGAACATAATCAAGTAGTCTGGTAATCATGTTGTAATTATGTCAAAAAATAGCATTTTTGGGGCAAAATCATCCATCCCTCCATCCATTTTCCAATCCGCTTCATCCTCACAAGGGTCGCGGAGGGTGCTGGAGCCTATCTCAACTGTCTTCGGGCAGTAGGCGGGGCACACAGAGACGAACAACCATCCGTGCTCACGCTCACACCTAGGGACAATTTTGAGTGTCCAATCAGCCTGCCATGCATGTTTTCGGAATGTGGGAGGAAACCGGAGTACC
Organism: Hippocampus comes; assembly: GCF_001891065.2. Taxonomy (NCBI): domain Eukaryota; kingdom Metazoa; phylum Chordata; class Actinopteri; order Syngnathiformes; family Syngnathidae; genus Hippocampus; species Hippocampus comes. Next base: position 1,660,652 of record NW_017805002.1, read on the forward strand.
CGGAGAAAACCCACACAGGCCCGGGGAGAACATGCAACCTCCAGAAAGGGAGGCCGGAGCTGGAATTGAACCCGGTATTTCTGCTTCACTCATTACGGAAACAAAGCATTTTTTTTTTCAAATTCCCAGTTGTCTTCATGAAAATACCCCAACGATCATCGTACTGAACACCCCATTTACTGCTGAGCTAATGGCGAGTATGGATACCATGACGACCAGGGGAGGCGATAAAAGCAAGTTGCTTCTTCATGCGAGAGAAGGACCAAAAATGTCGGAAAAAAAGTGAGCGGCCAGAAAGGCAATGAAAATATTTTCATTTGTGGATGCAGCACTTCATGCACAACACCGTATGCATGGAGACATCACCATACTCAACTAGCCCCCATCACCATGTGGACTTCATCCAATAGTCACATATTTGCTGCTTATCAGAAGCTAAACCTGTGCATCCAAGACGACTCAATGCAGCTCTGCTTACCTTTTGGCCTGAACATGATCGCAAGGGCATTTCACCCGTGGGGCATGGAGGTGTTTCTGCATGACAGTGCCTCTGTATGATGCTTTAGGCAGTGTAGTTTGGCCATTTTTTTGTAAGTGATACTGGATCTTCTTCGCCAATGAGTGGAGAAACTCGTGTTGGTGTTTCTCAATCTATATCAACCAAATTGAGACATGACTATTGGATGTCAAAACTCAGAAAACTTCACTCACAAACATATTTTCAGGAATAGGCAGATAAAATATTTACTTGGTTATTTAATTTCACACTTGACCGATGTGTAGAGACCAACAATGCAACTATTTGTGTATTATCAATCCAAAAGTCGATTTCCCAGGATATGGCTTCTTTGAGTAAAGCTTATCATCATTCCCGTGATGCCGTGCTGCACTGCACGAGGTCTTGAACTGAGCAGAAGGAGCTTTGTGTTAGATTAAGAGATTTACAAACTTTTAAACTTTCTAAATTATTAACCCGCCGTGAAAAAAAAAATCAATGAAACCTTCAAAAGACAGCCAAAGAAAAGTGACCTCATGATTGAGCCTATTTTTCTTCATTGTCTTCCCATGATTGTAATCAAAAGACATGCCGACATTGGGTTGAAATCAATAAGCAAGCCTTCTATAAAATGAAACAGAAACACTTTTGTCCAGAAAGATGACAAATATGCAACATTACCATTTAACTAAAGGGCTCGTCACGTTACTCGTCACATAGGACTACATTATAATTGGTAAAAATAAATAGGTAATAAATGGATCAATGCCACCACAAGGCCTCACAAGATTCATTCGGGTCAAGGTATGAAAAAAACACCAACATGAGTTCTGGAAAAGTTTTAACGTAACCTAAAAACAAGGATCCCGGGACAGTAATCAGCAATGTCCCTTCGCAAAAAAAAAAAAAACATTGTTCGTCATTTGAATATCCATCCATCCATTTTCCGATCCGCTTATCCTCACAGGGGTCGCAGGGCATGCTGGAGCCTGTCCCAGCTGTCTCCAGGCAGTAGGCGGGGGACACCCTGAACTGTGTGGCAGGCCAATCGCAGGGCCCCCAGAGACGAACAAACATCCACGCCCAACCTCACAACACGCACACACACACACACACACACACACACACACACACCTAGGGACAATTTAGAGTGTCCAATCAGCCTGCCATCCATGTTTTTGGAATGTGGGAGGAAACCGGAGTACCCGGAGAAAACCCACGCATGCCTGGTGGGAACATGCAAATTCCACACAGGGAGGCCGGAGATGGAATTGAATCCAGTACCTCTGCACTGTGAGGTCGACACGCTAACCACTGGACCACCAGGCTGCCCCGTCTTTTGAATATGGCTGTGCAAATACTCAGTCATCCAAAGTCAGCTGGGTTTGACTCCAGGTCACCCGGGACCCCAACAGAGCCAAGAACACCCGAAAACTGATGGACTGCAATGTTTTCAATATTTAGAGTGTTCGATGGGTTGCGTCTTAAAAAAATCAACTTGGAACTATTGATTTTGATGATTTCAAATCTTTGTCTTGTCAGTTCAATGCAGTCTGTGACCCCTTATATCTCTCCAGCCTGAACGGTCAGATCAGTGACAGGACCTTTATAAAATTATCTTAATGCATTCAGTCGCTGCCTAAAATCAATGGCCCACATTCATAATGCAAATCATCAAAGATTACAGAGATTTCCCTGACAGCTGAGCAAGGGAGAGAGTCACTGTTCTCATTCGTGGCCAATCTGGTCAGGACGTCTGGTCCCAGAACACCTGAGCGCTCACACCTTGGTGACCAAATCCAGGCTTGATTTATTTCATAGATGTAAAGAACTTGAAGTCTTATCAAAACGGCCCAGCGAATGTTGCTAACTTTTGACACCCGTGCTTTTCATCGCTTGCCGGGTGAGGCTGTTGTTTAGTTTATTTTCAACATTTCTGAGCACTCCAGAGACTTAAGAAAGTCGAAGCGAGTTTGGGAGTGGAATTAGGGACAAGCCAAGTTGGGGCGAAAAGACCAGAGAAACTGTCAGGGAAGATAATCCAGGTTGATGCGTATATTTGCACAGCCTTCAGATCAGTGGCCGCCGCAAAGGCATTTGCAGTGTGGATTAAATGTTAAAAATGGTTTGGGGAATGGCAGATGCTCAGTGGGAATGCGAGTGGGCTCACAATTTGGCAAGCAGTAATTCACCGTCCCGGTTCTTATCTAAGCACTCAATAAAAGGTGGCTTGATAATATAATTCATCCGCAAAGTATTGTGACACTGTCAGTTTTGTTGGGAGCATATTGTGATACTGTGATGGCAAAGTACCGAGAAGGGCAAAGCATAGGCGGTTTTACAGGCTGGCAAGAGGTGGCAGTTAGGGCTGGGTATTGATACAGATTTCCAAAATCGATTCGATTTGCTTCACAAGGGCCCGATTTGACTCGATTTGATCTTCGATTCACCAATTTATTTTCAAATTAAAGGCCTTCTCGGAAGGAGCAATGCTGCAAATAGGAGAAACTTCTTCCTCTAACTTGGTTCATTTGTTAAAATATGAATATTAAAGGAAGCCAACATATTTATGCTGTAGTCTCTTTTTAATACGTTCACATGGTTTGTCGAGTGTGTCCATTTATGTGAGGGACTAGTTAGCAGCAGTAGTCTTACATTTAGGGGTTTTATTGAGGCACTGTGGCGGCTACACACTGTCGCTCGGCTTTCATCAAGGCTTGCTCCCTGCCATCGAAAGATGTTTTGAAACCAACACAATGTGGCTTTTTTCAAGGTTCACGGCAGTGCACTGAAATTTATTTCCAACAAAAGCACACACTGTGTGGACACCCACACACACACACACACACACACACACACACACACACACACACACACACACACACACACACACACACACACACACACAAAACATGACAAGGTCTTCTATATAGGTTGCGCCATCATTTATAAAAATGTCAGAAATGCTGGTACAAGCTACGAAGTTTAATCAGCTGTGTGTGTGCAGGTATATATGTTTGCGTGGTCAAGGTAAAAACTACCTTGAACCATCAGTGGGGCAAAGCATTGTGATCTGTTTTGTTTGTATCTTGATAATACCAGTCTTGTTGTATGGGAAGGCACTGTGATAAATCCTTGACAAACTATCTTGATTCTATCGGTATTAATGGCAAAGTACCTTGAGAAAGATCAATTCGGTTGGTTTTGTGGCACTACAGGTTTTGCTTGCTAAGTTATGTGCGATTATCAGTATCGTTGTCAAAAACATCATGCATACTACTTTCAGTGTGATTGTGAACGTATCATCGGTACAGTCGTTATGACACTGACAGTATCGTTTGTATCGTAAAGATATCGTTATCGTTTGAAAGGTATTTTGAGACGACCAATTTCCTTGGCTAAGCGAAGTTTGAAATGTATCTTTTTTTTTCCTGCGGAGCAGTTTTCCGAATCAGTGACTTCGTTTTATGAGCAATTTTCTAACTGGAATGTTATTTATTTATTTATTTTGCAGGTTTATCTCAGGGACATGAAGCAAGGGTTTGATTAAACAATAAAAATATGATAATGTAATACATGAATGAACAATTGGTCTTTTTTAATGGAAGTGATCGTTTTTATTTCTTAAATTGTTTTTTTTTTTTTTTTATGGAAGCAAAAGTTTTTATTTCTTAAATTTATATGCAGATACAATAGCAAACTTTAGTTTCTTGTCCAGTAATGTAATTTGTAATGTAATGTAATTTATTGTGCAGACCTCAAAAGACAAAGTCAAAACTCAGGATTCTGTTGTGAAAACAAACAAATTACTGATAAGTTATAAATATTTAAGATTTTAAAAAATTATACTTTTAACATTAGGCCAATCCTGCTCGCTGACATACACCATAACAGAAGATAATTCATTTCTGGTTCCAATTCACTTTTAGTGTGTATGACTTTTTTTCTCCAAATCCCGACACTTACTAATTGTCCTGCTATTTTGTAATGGCGGGCACATCACTCATTATTCTGTCACTATTTCAGGCCGGTGCAGCCCGTCTCAGTCGTCGGCAACAGCAAATCGGCGTCAAGAAAGTACTTACCAGTACTGTCACAGGAAATTGCAGCAAGCAGACAAAAAAACAAACAAGAAATTGGATTTCTTTCAGTCCTAAGGACCACAAGTACATTGCCCCATATTGTTTTATTTCACCAATTACAATGCTCTATGTGTGTTTCTTTTTTTTTTTAAATTTTATTTGGCTGCCTGTGTGTGACGTAGTAAGTACGTTCTCGACGCCGATTGGCTATCGCAGATGGATTGCCGTGCTCACCATTGCTATCCTGCTATTTAAAGTTGGATGTTCTCTGCTTTAATGCAGTTGCAGCCAGACACCTGCGAAAAGTGTAATCGAAAACCCAAGCACTTCATTGCGGTGTCAAAAGCGCTGTCATTCTTAGGATAGCTTAACACTTATGGCTTCTCCATCTTTTCTCATCATCCCTTCGTGAGTATGACGCTTGGGAGAAATGTAGCTTATGTGCTGCCACCCAGACGATGATTACTGACTTAGGAGCGACTCCGCAGCATGTTTTGGTGCATGAGAAGCTAGCCGAAGCTGTTGCTCTCTAGCTGCTCCTGCATAAGTAGCACAGAGCTTCCCCCGACATTCCGACTACTTGCGGTAAATGATGAGAGCCCAGCAAATTTTTTGGGGGGGGACCATAAACAGTAAGTAAAAATGAGTCATAAAATAAAAGGTTTGACCCGCAAACAATGATGCAAAACCACTTATTTCAATCCCTGGTAAGTACTGTGATACTATTAACATTGGTATCATGCTACCACAGCAGTTTCATTGGGAATGTGTGATAATCTTATCAGTGTATTCAGTGTATTGTGGTAAAGTATCACGCTTCTATGAGTGTCATAGGTGAACGTATTGTGATATTCACTATTGTTGCCAAAATATTATGAAACTGTATTATCAGTATTCATTAGTATTGTGATAATATCGGTATCATTGGGAAATAATTATAATACTATACCTATTCATATCTTATACTATTTCTGTTTCTCCAATACTATTTTTGCACTTACCTATTTGTAAGCATGACATCATGATTCATCAGCAGCTGAGTTAGCAGCGTTTCCTTTTATATTGTAATTTCTTTGATCTTGACAATTCGTGCCAGCTATTTCCAAGCTTGGCATCATTGGCCATGCCAAGCCATATGGGCCAAAGGTGGGGGTTGGGGGGGGGCCGGCGAAAGCAAGGAAACACACAGGAGCTTCCTCAAAATAAGGCTTTTGATTTTGCTTGCGTGCGGCAGCGCCAGATTTATAGATTTATGGACATATGCGCGTTGCGGCTTCACGGGGATGCACGACAGCGCCGAGTTTGATTATTTTTCCTTGCCGGGGTGCAGTCGCTGCCAAACGTAATGGATTTCCCCCTGGCAGGTCCCGATGATTTATGCATGCAGAGGCAACGCGGCCCAACGAGCTCATAACCGAATCAGTCTGAGTGAAAATGTATCGTTGTTCAACACGAGAGCAGACTGTCAACCGGGACAAAAAAAAAAAAAAAAAAAAAGAAAAAGGAAGGACTCTCAAAGCTGCAGTCCGAGTAGTGGACCGGGCTTGATAAAAATGCCTATGAAAGAATTGTATGAGTACAAAAGACTGCTGCTGCTGTAGTACTCGTCTTTAGACTGGAGAGTGAGATCACATTTCAGATCATCCTCAGTTTAAAATACGGTTCCAATCCTACAGCTGCAATGTAACCTGAATTTGCATGTCAGCCTGAACATACCGCAGTCTTTTGTTTTATTGTTTTTTTGGGGTTTTTTTTTTCTTTGTTTTACTGTCATTATGCATTTGAAAAAGCTGTCTTACTCTTCCCCCCACAAGCTCTTTAATAGTCCAAAGTGGGATAGAAAATGATCAAATGTGCTTTGTGACTGATTGGCAACCAGTCCTGGGTGTAGTCTATCTTTTGCCTGATGTCAACTGTGACAGGCTCCAGCTCACCTTAAATGGGGAGAAGCAGTATAGAAAATGGATGGATGGAAGAATCTCGAAGCCCGAGCCCGAGTCCAATGAAATGGCTAATACCAAGTTGTCACTACAAAAGTCTTCTGCTGTCCTACTCATCTTCAGGCTGGAGTGCTAGGATTTACATTTCAAACGATCATTGCGTATTCCCTGCAGCGGCGTTGTCCGCAGATCCTTTTGTGGCGGGTAGTCCACGGCTCACCCCTTTTAATCTCACTCATGCACTTAAGAAACATTAAAGATGAGGCATGCGGGGTAGTTGATGCAGCAGGTGATGCATCACCGCGACCACAAACGCATACTCCCTCCCCGTCCTTCTTTGCTGAATTATAGAAGAGCCTCGTTTGGGGTTTTCATCCCAGAACTGGAGGTCACTTTTACTTTCCACCCTGTCGCTCATCGCCTATGCAGCACGAGCAAGAGGAACCTGCTTGAGGTCGACATTAACCGGGGAGGACCGACAATGAGATTTATGGACGAGCGGAGACAGAGCCCAGGAAAGAGGGATGGGAGGAGAGCGGCTACGCATGGCTAAATCCGACTGTGGCAGTCATGCCCTTCATCTGGCCGCCTTTTCCTAACAGCAATTTCAGATACAGTCCCGTATCTGCATGTATAATGCATGTGGTTGCAGATACTGTAATGGCATGCGATGCTGGGGGCGTCGGAGTCGGGAAGGGTGAGGGGTTTACCGCCTATGTTGTGGCAATGTGTCGGAATTGTCCCCCTGTGTCACATTTGCCTCGGCCCGGCTCCCTTCGAGCATTCTCCGCTTATTAGAAGTTGAGCACGTTGCCATGACATAGTGCCATTTTACCGCTCCCGCCAGACATCCACTGCCGCTCTCGCATTGAGATTAGTGGCGAGGGCCTGGGGGAGTCCTGAAGCTCACACAGTCTGCGCTGACCAATAAAAAGTCGCCGGTGGCAGCAGAAAAAGCAATCATGGTTTTTATTTGCCGCAGAAGAGGAAAAAGAAAACAAAGTCACTGCGGAAACATCCAGGCGTGCAAAGCTATAAGGCAATGAATGACGTTAGATCCAATTGCATATTTTGTCATTAATCTGTTGCTGTTGGGCAAGTGTGATGTGTGCTGCTGTTTAGATGCAAATTGATGCGCGCACACACACACACACACACACACACACACACACACGCACACACACACACACACACACACACACACACACACACACACACACTCACACACACACTATAGAACAGTATCAATCAACAGCCCCAACCACAAAAGCATGGTACACACATACTGACCATCTGGCCTATTTGGTGCCTTTCCCCTCCATTTTCATTCAGAGTCCATTCTTGCACATAATTAAAATGCACCAAAAAAAAACACTAAGATTAAACATAAATGTATTGTACTTAAAAGTTCAATTAAACTAAACTGTACATGACAAATGTACTGTACAGCAGGGGTCCCCAACCGCTGGTCCGCGGGTCCTTTGGTGCCGGGCCGCACAGAAAGAAAAAATAACTTACATTTTTTCCGTTTTATTCATTTCGGAATCTAAAAGATGTTTTATTTTGAAAAATTACCGGATTCTCTGTTATATCAGTCGACAGTGTGTCAGTCTTGACGCAGGTGAATGCGCGCTTCTCGGTCATGTGATAGGTTACCGCATAAAAAAACCAAACGTCTTTGAAAAGTTTTTTCGGGAAGGGGAAAAGGCCCAGCCAGGAGACAAAAGAGGAGTCAACGACTTTCAAGAAAGAGAAGGCTACATTGAATAGACAGTATGAGGAGTACGATTTCAAATACGGCTTTATCTCAATGGGAGATTGACACGCACCAAGCCTACTCTGCATAATAAGCGGCGATGGTGAGTCGTATTTTTCATGCACTTTTTATTTGCGGAGTATCTTATTTTGAAGGCACGTAAACGTTACCATAGCAACCAGAGAACTTGCAGCCTAGATAGAACGTTCCTCGTGTCATGATTCGTGTTTATTATTATGTTTCGAGAATACCACACTTTTCATGCAGGTCATATCATATTAGATTGTTGTATCTATCCGGCCTTAAAGGCCGGTCCCTGAAAATATTGTCTGACATGAAACCGGTCCGTGGGGCAAAAAAGGTTGGGGACCTCTGCTGTACAGGATAAAAATAAAACAAAACATTTAAGCCACTGTACCATCATGCACAATTAGAACATTTAGTTCAGTGATTCTTTTTTGTGTCACTAGAGGGAGCCCACATAGAATGAGTGGTACTTTATGATGGAGTGGTCCCCAACATTTTTTGCACCACAGATGGGTTGAAACAAGTACTGTACAGGGTTTTGGATACACGGCTACTTAGTTGCGGCTAAACTACGAATGATATGTGGGCAGCCTGTGCAAACCTCTCTCGCATTATCAGGCTTTCCACATCACCACTTGGGTGCTACTTGTTGAAATGATTCAACAGGATTGTTGTGTTGCCTGTTTTTTAAGGACTTACTTTGTACAACAGCTTTGCTTACTCCATGCTGCTTTTGAGACACTGCCACACAACCAACTGTTGGTGACATTTCATTTTATAATCTGCTTATCCTCGCAATGGTCGTGGGCGTTCTGGAGCCTATCCCAACTGTCTTTGGGCAGTAGGCAGGGTATACCATGAACTGGTTGCTAGCCAATCGCAGGGCACACATAGACGAACAACCATGCACGCTTACACTCAATTTGGACAACTTGGAGTGCCCAATCAACGTGCCATGCATGTCTTTGGAATGTGGGAGGAAACCGGAGTACCTGCAGAAAACCCACACAGGCAACATGCAAACTCCACATAGGAAGGCCAGAGCCGGAATCAAACCCCACACCTCTGCATTGCGAGCTTGACGTGTTAACCAGTCATCCACCGTGCCACCCTCTGTGGGTAACAATCTCTTCAAAATAGTTCAATCTTGGGAAGACAACACCACGTCATGGCTGTCCATCAGCTGTACGTTTCGCTGCCGGTCACGATTTACTTCTCATTTCTTTTTACTTTCTGTTCACGTCTTCTAATTGCAAACCAAAGTAAAGAAAAAAAGATGGTCTCTGACTGGCTTCTGTCACGCACATTTTCATTGCATCGGATTGCTCGCTGATTCTCAGAGCTGGACACTGTAATATTACAATTCTTGATCATGTAATCATCAAGTCTGATTTATATTGCCCTTTGGAAGGTTATCAACAGAGTGGGGTGGGGTATTTTGGGGATGACGTATTTTTCTGTAATTAAAACACACCGTAAAGAACATTTAACATGTACTGTATAGCAAATACCGTATGTGTACCATCAATGTGGTCATTACAGTCTTTGTGCTTAATGTAATTTGACGCCTAGCCTACTGCTACTACTACGGAACAGAGGCAGATCCCACAAATGTAGACCGAGACAAAATAAACTTAAAGAAAAACTTTATGACAGAAAAGCGCGAAACCGCATACTGTTTTTACAGTCGGAATCGGCCTCGCAAACGGACTCTACTGACACCTACAGGAGCGAAGTGGTTAGACAATAGCTTTAACTTTAATGTCCTAGGTTTTACATGGCTGTCTATATGTTGCTAGGGAGAATTATTGGTGCCTGATAAACATTTGCAAAAACTAGCCACGCCCACTAGGCCGTTTGATTGACAAACTCGGGGCTGACGGCACAGGGAGCCGACAAGAACAAGAACAAGGTGTACAGACAAACTCACCCGGCACGACAGGAATTAATGAGGATTAAGAGACGCGTCTTTTCATACACTGTTAATTTCACAATTGAATCACTGCTCTGTATTAAATATAAATTTCACACCCCACTGCCCTCGGTGCAGACTGAATGCTCATATAATGAAAATGAACCAAAGGCCAAATGTCATGAATTTCATTGTGGCAACAGGGCATATATCCTGTGGGGGTGTCTGCAGCGTGAGCATTTATGCTACATATTATGTCCTCTGAGGCTTGTGTGTGTGTGTGTGTGTGTGTGTGTGTGTGTGTGTGTCCCTGGGCTGCCGCTATGGCGATAAAACGCCGCGGACTGCTCATCACCAAAACGCTGCTTTTCCGAATAAACACGCCTCCCTCGCTGTGATCCAATATGACATTCGCTCTAAGAGTCAGCGCTAATAAAGACGCTGTTTCTACGCCCTAATTCTCCCGACGTGAGCCCGGGAAGGTACCAGCCCGTGCGATTCTTCCACTACGCCCGCCTCGGCTACGTTTGACCTACTTCTGTCTCCGCAACATTGTAAAGAGATCCACTAATTGCCTTCATTTATTCATTTGGAAGTCAAGTTGTGTTGCGGTTGGCGGCGTCCCAGCTCGTTCATGTGTAATGTGTACAAACGCTACGTCACGCACACGCACACACACCGTCCTTCACATGTGTGTGTACAGCAAAACCCGGCAGGAATAACCCATCATGCAGGCTACACTGTATGCTCGAGTAGTGTGAGACCCATTGTAGACACACTCAGGCAATAAAGTAGACATAAAATGCATTTTTCATCATTTTAAGTTTTAAGTTCCCAGGTCTTAACATGTACCCGTATGTGACATGCTTATGTTAAAAATCCCCCAAGGACAAAAAAATTTAAGATACTATACACACACTATTTCTTGGACGGCTAAAGTTAGACTATTTGACATGGCAGCCCTGAGAGCCACTGGACTAAAGTTGCCAAAAGTATCAGTGACGTGTGCTCACAGTAAGGTGTAATAGAGCTTGATGTACTATCACTATCCAATGTGATGCAATTAAATCCATCCATTTTCTAATCTGGTTATTTTATTCAGGGTCACTGGCGTGCTGAAGCCCATCCCAGCAGACAAGCAACCATTTGCGCTCACAGCGAGCCTGAAATGCATTAAAACCTTTACAGGTGAACTTATGTGACCTCTAAGCTTTTCAATGCACATGTCCAACATTTAAATGTTTTTGTTCGTTCTTGCATAGCATTATTAATCAAGTGATTGTGCCCCGACATGAAAAACACGGGCCTGATTTAATCTTCATGGACGACAATGTTCCAGCTCATCGAAGTCGCATCATCCGGGAACGACTGTTGGAGACTGGTGTGTCTCAAATGGAATGGCCTGCACTTTCTCCAGACCTGAATCCTTTTGAAAACCTGTGGGATCAGCTGAGTCACCGTGTAGCGGCTCGAAACTGCATCCCAGAACCTCAATGACCTGAGGGCTGCCCTTCAAGAAGAGTGGGACGCCATTCCTCAGCAGACAATAAGTTGACTTGTGAACTGCATGAGACGGTGGCAAGCTATAATTGATGCTCAAGGGTACATGACAAGTTATTGAGACGTTGACATTTTTTGTTGTGGTTTACCCACCTTTGTTGTTAACGTTTGTTTCAATTAATTGTTTGTTTCAATGAATTCTTTGAGATGAGGAAATCACCAGTGCATCCTTCTACTTAAATGTCCTACTTTCATGATTTGTTACCAATGTAGCGTGAACTATTACATTTTACATAAATTTCAACTGAAAGCCAAACATCCCTAACTTTTTGTGAGTAGCGTGTACTACAAATGGCTGTGTTAGATACACTGGTTAAAGATGAACTCAATGGAAAAATGGTCTTTTCATGAATTGATTGTATGCACCCCACTAGTCTAAACACAGTATCCTGATTAATATTGCGTTCATGGAATAAGAATGAAGCAGCTCAATCCATACGTTTTCATCCATCTCAAGGGGGCGCTATTTTAGCCAATGCTGCCTTCTGTTGTCAATTGAAATTGATATTGCCATCAGGCTCCCACCTGTGAGGGACGTGGGTGTTTCTGCATGACAGCGCCATTTCAAGATAGTGTTTCAGAGAGTGCTGTTCTGCAATTGCTTGAAAGTGGCACTGTATCTTCACTCTGCCGAGCTGGCAGAAGTATGCGTGCCACATAGAGTATGATGTGTGACCTCCACGAATGAATATGCTGTCATTGTTTTGGAAGAATGCTCACATTTTTCCACACTGGGCCCTGTAGAAGATGCTGGCTTCCCTATTCAATAACATAGTTCCACCACTGGTCGTCATGGTCACGAAGTCCGAACTTGCCACTGACCTAGCATGAGGTGCAGGGGATATAATTGCTCACTTGCATGAGACAAACGTTTTTTTTTTTTTGTTTCTTTTAAGAAATGAAGTACTACAATTGAATTCCTTAGCTTTTTCCAAAAGCATGTCAAATAGGTTATTATAAACACTTGCAAAGTAATTATGAAAAAAATATGCAGAATATGTAGCCTTTAAAAGAAACTACAATGCACAACTGCGCTCTAATTGTGTTCAAAAGATCACAGCAGCTCGACTAATGTTAGCGTTCTTCACCTCCTGCTTAATAGAATCTCATCATGACTTATGAGTCTTTGCCTTGTGTGCTCGCTGTGGCAGAAAAGCGAGAAGCAAAAGTGATCATTTGGCACACAGTGAGACCTTTCATCGGCAGACCATCTTGAAAAGTTAAAAACAAGCACTGCTGCGAGGGAAAAGTGGCTGTTTTGTGCCCGGCCGCCTTGTAATCATAAGGCCAGAAGTTGTTGCTCACTTTTTCACCCCCGTGGTCTGATGTTGTTATTGCTTTGTGCGGCCTCATAAATCCAGGCCATGCGGAACCACGGTGACGAAAAAAAAAAACTATCACCTCTGATGCCTGTGACAATGACTCCCGTTGTTGACTCAGTGTGAGGGCTGAGCTGTAGCTTCTGACCTTTCCCAAAAACAAGCATGCAATCTGCATACTGTGTTCACCATTTCACACAAACTTGTTTGAGTTCATGTGTTAATTTAACTTGTGTGACAGTTCATGCTGTAAAATGTGACATATTATTTCAGAGTTAATTGTAGAGTTCAGGGTTTTGAATGGATTATTATATCCATCCATCCATCCATCCATTTTCTGAACCGCTCATCTTTAGTCTGGGACAGTGGTTCTTAACCTTGCTGGAGGTACTGAGGTTTAAACATTGTCCGATCTTTTTAGTGAGTCGGAAAGTTTCTATTACCACCTGACTAAATTTCTTAGCATAAATACAGGTGGTTTCCAGGCTGGTCCTCTCATATTATTTCTTTATTAACAAGGACTTCAACAAAGGGGCACTGGTGGGAATGTACAGGATCTGGTTACATTCACCAGTGGTGGCTATTCATTTACAGCAGGGGTGTCAAACCCATTTTCATCGCGGGACACATGTTAGTTACCATTTCCCTTGGAGGGCCAATATGAGTGAAATCATATAAAGAAGTCAAGAAGAACAGTTTATTCAACTATTATTTAAGATACTGTCATGAGGTGTTGGCAACAACAAAATGCTTACAAAGTCTCTCTTATTTGTTACATGTGAAAATTTGACATTTTGGTACATATTTTAGCAATCATCATGGAAGTTGCCATGTTTGATTTGCTTTCGCGGACCACATAAAATGATGTGGCGGGCCAGATCTGGCCCCCGGGCCTTGAGTTTGACACCCGTGATTTACAGTCTGGAATGGAGCAGGAAACATCAGCTCAGGTGGGAATTTTCAGAAGTCTCCAATAATGGCAAGCAACGTTGCTAGATGTGTTGTGAATTGATTTTATCGGTCTATCTATCTATCTATCTTTAAATAAGTTGGCATGATGGCGGTGAGCCAGGAAGAAAGAGTCCATAAAAGACAGAAACTGCCAAAAGTTTGGGATCATTTTACAATTAACAGGGAAGAGCAAATGTAATATGAACCACAACAGCATGTCTACAAAGCCAACATGTGATGATCGATGTTAGCTTATTGAATATAGCCTACCATCGCTAGTTTTGAATCTCTAATAACTTTGCATCACACACCAGGCCGGACCCCGCCTTTTAAAGCTGTCCATGTGCAAAGTCACCGATATGAATGTGAGGATGTTGGCCCCAAGAGGACAAAAACAATACCTTCACTTTGTATGGTATGCTTTAAGTTTATTAATGCAAAACAATTTTTTATCTGATTATACAACTGACCGATGAGATAATCAGGAAAATACCCAATTCTAAAAATAGAGTTTTTGCCAGCTGCAGCCCTTTATCCTTTGTGTATTTTTAAAAAAGAATATCAACCCATTTCTAAGACACCTGAGACATGTTTAAAATTGAGAAAAAACACATCCCCTCTCTAAATCTGTGTTAACTCAATAAAGCGCATACACACAGCCATAGTAATCAAAGCTTTTGAGTGAGCTAAGTGATACACATGGACCAGCGAACAAGCAATCACCCCTTTTTGAACATTTCATTTCATCTCCGATGGCAGATGGGTCAAACAAACGAACCCAAAGGAGCCCTTCTGTTAGAATGATGCCCAACACAGCACCACAGAAGTCATGACAGCAGTTCACTGTGCTGAAATCCAAAAGGATTTATTTGGCGGGGCTGATCTCCATCCACGTCTCCATCTCCCCCCCACCCAGCCTCTTCCCCCTCGAGGCTTCGGCGAAGCGCGTTCTCGTGTCAAACGTCTGGGCCGGAGCGTGTCTGAGTGGCGAGGCGGCGTATACGGGCGGGGATGTGAAGAGTGTCTCTGTAATCCAGAGTAAACAGCGAGCGGCATGACCGTACGCTTCAGACGTGACCGGAGACGGCTGAGGAGGAATGGATGAAACGACCGCGGCACCGCTTGCCACCAGCGCCTCCTATTTGATCCTGTTTTTCTTTTTCCTCTGCTGTGTACGAAATGCTCAGAGGGTTCCAAGCACAGACGCTCAACATCGATTTAACCTCTAAGAGGGTGCGTCGTCGCTGTTACATGTTTAAGGCCATTGCAATCCCACCTTCACACACATTATCATGATGATTTAGTCTGCTTTCTCTGGAGTGCTGGACTTCTTTTTTTTTTTTAAATCAGGTCTGCTTTGACATCCTGATGAGACGATTACGTACATTGCAACGCATCCTCATTGTCTGGCATACAAGACTCCCTGATTTCCGGCAAAGAAAAAAAAGGTTAATTCAAGCGTACTTTACGAGAGTTATTTCATTGAAAATGCCCTTGAATTAATCTGGTTGAATATCTCTGAAGAGATCAATAAACATCTGTGCGCTGAGTGGTGCGCAAAGCAGAATAGGCCAAAGATCCAGGTAGCTGTGCCAAGCACATAATTGTTGCCAACCAAGGGTTGAATAGTGGTTGTTTAATACTTAGGTGAAGGTGTTTTGTTCGTTAAGAAAAAAAATTATATTCTCAAGAGTCATAATTACGTGCTGTGTGCTCACAATTATGAGACAAAAAATGAATTTATTCCATTGTAGAATAAGGCTGTACAATAAAATGTGGAAAAACTGAAGGACATTGAATAGTTTCTGGATGCACTGTACAACAGCTAGTCTGTTAAACTGCCTGATATCATGCACCAAAGGTTTTTTCAAGCATATGTACATATTTTATACAGTGTACATGTACAATAACTGTGACACGCTTTTGTCAAAATGCTCTAAGGATTAAAAAAAAAATCCTCTAGACTAAAAAGTGACTGTGAGCTGCAAACTGAATCCCCATGAAAGCAATGATTGAATTTTCATCAGTGAAGGCAGCATTTCACCAAGTGGCCAAATAATATATCACAACTCATACAAGAACTTTCTGGGCAACAGTCAAAGTTTTGACAGGGGGACTTTAGTTTCTAACGGAGTTCCGGTCTTATGATTCAGAAGGGCTCGCTGATAGGCATACTTTCAGCATTACTTTACTTTTTTGTTTAATTTCAGATCTGATGTGTGGGCAGGCACTTACCCAACTACTTGCATATTTAAAAGTCAGTGTTCCATAATATTTGAGTAAAGTAGCTATTACTGTTATAAAATGGACAGATGTTTACTACATTTTACCTTGGAGTGCTTTGCGTATACTGATGAGTATAAAAATAATCATATCAGGCATATATTGCACTTATTTGGATACTTATTTGCGCTTAACATTCTGAATAACCTGCTGCTATACCAAACCTGTATCAACCATACATTTTTTATGTGCCGGTATGTGGAATATTCAAATGTTCTAAATTGTCAGAGAAGTCAGCGGTTCACTCAGCAAGGGTACAGTTCCTACATAATGATGGTGTAAATGTGAGGGTGAATGGCTGTCAGTCTCTACACGTGCAACTGACTGGCGAGTGAAGACCAGGTGATGTTGTTATTTGCTTTTTGCCGAAAGTATGGAGTGAATGAGTTGTGTCATAAAAGTGCCTGGAGCGGTGTTGCAAAAGACAAGATTTATCCCTTCAAATTGATCCCCGTGCAGGCTAACGCATGTTCCCAGCTTTTTCCGCGTCCTCTCCATTGTACTCCCAAAAGAATTATTCCAGGATCCTCTGCGGCTCTGTCGTCACGACCATCGTAATGTTGTAATCATCTTCAAAATGGGTCCCCTTGATGACCCACCCCCTTGTGCTTGCCAAAGAGTCACGTTGCTGGCCAATGAAGGGGAAAACTCGTAGTTTTGGTTTCATAAACAGTATATGTTTTGTGACACCCCTCGTACTTGACTTATTCTGTAGTAAGTACATCGAGTACAGTAGGCAAGTTCAAGTATATCTTGCCTATTATCACCACTTATACTTTTAGGTATAATTATCGCAGTTCTGAAGGCTAACACTTTTTCATAACTCCCAAAAAAATGTTAGCACCACTGCTGTGTCACATGAAAGTCAGATTTGTCTGTCGTAACCTTCTGACTCTTAAAACAGCCTTTTTGGTGGTCACATTCAAATTTCCTGCAAACAAGTGCCTCTCTTGAAAAAAAATATTGGTGACCTTTATGGTTTTAAGGAATGCTGTTTTACAAAAAAACACCCCAAGGCTGCAAAGAGTTTTATAGTCGTGCTGGTTAAGCCAAAGGGCCGACTGAGTAAGGACAAAATGCCATTGATCCCTTGAGAAAGTGAAAGAAGATAAAAGGTAACACTGTTCAAATAAAAGTCTTGGCGATGGTAACAAAGAAACTGATTCAGAGGATCATCTGCTTGCCGCAGCCTTTGATTTTGATACCATTGTTAACTCATTCAGTACCAGCCAATTATGGACCAAGTCTGAAAAGACGTTTAAAAACGTCTTTGGGAGTGAATGAGTTTTTAAAATGTTACCCCTGACAAATAGAAAAGTCAAATGATTTGCTTCATGATAAAAGCAGTTTGTCCAAGTGAGATTCTTTATCATCGCCATTAACTCGTTCATCTACCAAGAATAACCTTATAACATGATAGGCTGTCTACTGTAGTGACGCTGTCCCTGAAAGGGTTAAAATGGCCATTTGTCACAATTATGCTTATTCTCCATGAGCGAGCCAGGTAATTTCCACAAAAAGGATACACTTGTCTGATAAGAATGTATACATGCGTCCATCTATCCATTATCTGCCTATCCCTGCTGTCTTTGGGCAGTAGGCGGGATATACCCTCAACTGGTTGCCAGCCAATCGCAGCACACTCATAGACAAACAACAATTCGCGCTGATGATCACACTTATGGACAATTCAGAGCATTCAATCAAGTTACCATGCATGTTTTTGGAATGTGGGAGGAAACCGGAGTACCGGGGAAACCCCACGCAGGCAACGGGGAGAATATGCAAAGTCAGCACAGGAAGTCCAGGGCCGGAATCAAATACCCTAACATCTGCACTTTGAGGTGGATGTGTTAACCTGTCGACAACCGTGCCACCCATGTAATGTAATGTAATGTAAAAAAAAAAAATTGAACTCATAGCTAATTAGCCTTCAGTGGCTAATTACTGACAGAGTTGCTGGCGGCAAGCCTGGCAAAAAACAAACAAAGCGACTGCACACTTTCGAGCGACCGCGGTGCAAGCGTGGCGGCGACAGATGGACGGGAGGTGCTGTAGTGATTCTGGAGGGAGCCCAGCCAGCTCAGTGTCAGTCCGTCCGCTAAATTCCTGGCTCACGCTCTACTCAGCAGGACGTCCGTCTGATGGCCAACACACCGCGGCGTGACCTACCCCCCACCCTCCTCTTTTTCCGACGTGACTGTCATCATTTAACCTCTATTTAAACTAAGAAACATCCTTGGGAAAATGCACATAAATAAGATGTTCAGAAGAGTCACTTCACTGAGAACTATTGATCTTGACTATGAAAGAGGCAGAACTGTTCTAGTTGTTAGCACGTCTGCATCACAGTTTTGAGGTTCGGGGCTCTCGACACTCTAAAACTGCTGAGTTAAACATAACCCAAATTGTCTGAAATCGCTAACCCAGCGTCAAAGCTAGGTTATTTATATACAGTGCATTGGGTTGTGGATTTGAAACAGCATATTGGTTTAAGATTGTGATCTAACAGGGCATAAAGTTTATATTATATTGATGAGTTTAAGCTACAAAGAAATGGGTTACTTGGTTATTAGTATAGCTGTGGTGATCCCCCCCCCCCAACATTTAAGAAGCAGCAGCTTGTTGTATGTCATAGCAGAAAAAACTATTTGGACTCACTACTCCCTCAAGTGTGGGGTGTGCTGAGCGGGAGAATGAATGGCTTGCACTACCGTGACAACTGGGGATGGACCTCGGGGTGGCTGCTTGTTGAGCCCAGAATTAAAAAAATAAATAAATAAAATAAAAAAGCGAATCCAAATTGCAAAGCACGTACAAGTCCCCCCAAACCAGTTATGGTAGTGCCTTTAGATCCGGCTTGTGAGTTTTTCAAGATATGCGGCATCATATAGCTGATTTTTTTTTTTTTGCTTTGACTTGTAAACAAAACACGAACAAATGAGCGCCGTATGGTGTCAGTGAACTCAATTAAACTCACTTCACAACGAGCTGGAGTCTGGCGTAATGTTGTGTGTGTGTGTGTGTGTGTGTGTGTGTGTGTGTGTGTGTGTGTGTGTGTGTGTGTGTGTCAAACTGTGCAAAGATCACATTTTTTACAAGGGGTCAGCAAAATCACGACTGTCCAGCATTTTCTTTCAGCACCTGCTTGGCGAGGATGATACAAACGGGGGAAAAAATGGGGGTGGCTACACCTTAGGCTCCTGCTGATACATGATGACACACCGGCGGATTTAGGGTGATGGCACGTTTGCCAATTTATAGTTTGTCCTCCCGAGTAGGCACTTTTATCACCTCCCTTTAATAGACTTTGGTGTGGCAGCTGTGAATGCAAGCCCACTTTATCCGCAGTGCCCGTCTGCGGCGGCACTCCACATTCATCTTTGTTTGGAGGTGAAAACCTGTTTGAAAGCAAATTAATTCATTTTGCGGCAGACACAGCCAGACACAAGTAGGCTTCATGATAAGGAAATGTGAGCACATCATTCACCGCTACGTGTCCGACTCGTCCGCGCTCATCCCGCCTTTGAGGGGCATTGTTTGCTAGCCCCCCCAGGAGATAGCAACATAAAATATGCAAATGAAATTAAAAAAAGGAAGCGCTAGGGTTGATGCTGCATGGCTGGGAATCTCTAATGACTTCCTGCCATCCTTGGAAAAAGGCTGATTAATTTGGGGAATGTCGGCTACAGTGGAGAGTGATGAATTCCTCCTGGATTCAGCCATTTAAGTGAACATGACAGGGTGGCGGGGATAGAAGCGGCAGCCCCAAACACGGACACGTGATGAATACATTTAGGTCGCTTTAATAAGCAACCAAAAGAGTCGGCCGGGGCAGCTACATTGTTGTGACTGCTTTGTTAGAGTAATAGGCAGAGGTTAGTTCTCCTGAAAGGAGTGGCACATTTAATAAGCTCCCCAGATGATGGTGGGGAGGGGGAAGTGTGAAACTCTCTCTTGTAAATACGATCAGACACTTAGAACAAATGAGTGCTTGTTTCTTTGATGTATTATGAGTCTGATAAAGGACAAGCAGACGGGAAAACAAGCAGAAGTGCGAATGATAACCTAAGTGCACTTAAAACGAGGAGGGACTTGATAAAACAAATGTCTCGCCTCTTCTCTTTTTAGAGTAATGTGAAGTTTCCTGGGGAAGGACGACGACTCCTCTGGCTTTCACCTCGCCGGCACGCAGTCCTC
Organism: Hippocampus comes; assembly: GCF_001891065.2. NCBI lineage: Eukaryota > Metazoa > Chordata > Actinopteri > Syngnathiformes > Syngnathidae > Hippocampus > Hippocampus comes. The sequence goes on from NW_017805002.1 coordinate 1,681,178, forward strand.
TGAGGTTTGTCTGAGCGCCTCTGTCTGAGCCCTGCGGGGATGGGAACGCGCTTACATAAAAGATGGACTTATGGCCGCTTCACTAAAGTTCACGGCCCTGTGAAGGTCATGTCACGGTTCGTGGCCCTTGGGCTCCTGACACTCATCCTCATGAGTCAAAAGACAGCGGCCGGACAGACTGTGAACATCTTCCAATCGGAGCGGCGAGAATGGTCATTGAACCATCTCGCCGTGCATCAATCCACCGGAGCCCTCTACATTGGCGCTGTCAACCGGATATACAAGCTGTCGGCTAACCTCACGCTCCTGGTGTCGCATGCCACGGGGCCCGAGTACGACAACAAAGCCTGCTACCCTCCTTTGATTGTTCAACCCTGCTCGGAGCCCCTCGTCTCTACGGACAATGTCAACAAGCTGCTGCTCATCGACTACTCCCACAACCGGCTCCTGGCGTGCGGCAGCCTCTACCAAGGCATTTGCAAGCTCATGAGGCTCGACGACTTGTTCATCCTCGGGGAGCCCACTCATAAGAAAGAACATTACCTGTCCAGCGACACACAGATGGGGACCATGTACGGCGTGGTGGTGCCCTCGTTGGCTCAGGATGCCACCCTGTACATCGGCACCGCAGTTGGAGGGAAGCAGGACTACTTCCCGACTATTTCCAGCCGTAAGCTGCCTCGCGACCCGGAATCCTCTGCCATGCTCGACTACGAGCTTCACACTGACTTTGTTTCGTCGCTCATCAAAATCCCCTCAGACACCCTTGCTCTTGTCCCACATTTTGACATCTACTACATCTATGGCTTCGAGAGTGGTCATTTTGTTTACTTCATGACCGTCCAGCCAGAGACCCCAGAAAACGGGATGCCGTCCGGGGGCTCCCTTGGCGACCTGTTCTACACTTCCCGCATCATCCGCCTCTGCAAAGGCGACAAGAAGTTCCATTCCTACGTGTCGCTTCCTGTGGGCTGCGTCCACCGGGGCAAGGAGTACCGTCTGCTACAGGCTGCCTACCTGTCCAAGGCTGGCAGGGTCTTAGCTAAGGCGCTTAACATTAGCGCCCAGGATGACGTGCTCTTTGCAGTGTTCTCCAAGGGCCAGAAGCAGTATCACGACCCGTCCGATCACTCCGCATTGTGCATATTCACCATCCAGGACATCAACACACGCATCAAGGAGAGGCTGCAGTCTTGCTACCAGGGTGAGGGACACCTGGAGCTGCACTGGCTGCTGGGAAAGGACGTGCAGTGCACCAAGGCGGTAGGTGGACTTATCCAGTTCCCATCTAGATTAGGGATGGGCCACTTAAATGCTTGACAGGGGCACACATTTTAGTCAGTGCAACCGGGGGGCCATATAGGACCACGCACTTCCTAACCAGATGTATGACAAAAATACGATATTAAATATGGACAAATTACATCCTCTTAATATGCAGATTTTTTGGACATTTTTCAATGCATGTACATAAGATCCACGGAGGAAACCAACAACAAAGGGTTTGAAGCAAAGAACAATCTATCCACATCGCATAATTCTCTTTCTAGTGTAAAGGCTCTCTTGCATAAAAATTACCATTCAAGGGTGGCACAAAACCGCTGAACAAGAAACCAACATTTAGTGCAAGAACTCATTTTGTCCATTTTTTTTTCCACAAAAATCAACTCCCTTAAAAGTTTCATATTATTGAGGCACTATGTTTGTCTTGCGTACCATTACAAAGCTGCAAAAAAAGTATTTGGCCTATTCACCTTGTAGTATAGGGCAGTGCAAGCACAACTAAGAAATGTCTGCCATTTAGAGGTGATTAGTGATATTACAACCTAAAACAATCGACCCATGCTTATTCCCTTTGGCACCCAGGGTATCGTATATCTGCAGATGTTTTCCCCCTTTTTTTTCTATATTTTTGGGAAAAAAGTATTTTCAATGTTTCTCAGCATGTTTTAAGAAGACAAAGCAAAACAAATAAACCCTTAACTCATGCATACAGTGTTACAAAATATATCACTATGTTAAATTTATTTCTGTTCTTCTTCTTATTATTATTATTCATTCATTCATTCATTTTCCAAACCACTTTATCCACACTCGGGTCGCGGGGGGGTGCTGGAGCCTATATAGAAAAAAACGAGGGCAGATTTGGAATCTGTGGAGTTTTATCGGTATGTCTGTTGCAGGTTTGATATATTATTAAATAAGTGGTAAACAACAGAGGACTGTAGACCAACATGGTGGAGAGCAGCATAGACAGAAATACGCTCTGATTAACTACCACTCTTTGATGAACCACGTTTGCAAATACGAGCAGGGTCCGATTCTGTATTCCAAGAGTGCAGGGGACTTGGATGAGCTTCAGCCCAAAGAGCTAATCACACTTGGCAAGATGCTTTGATTTCATTCGGACGGTTTGGCCACCAATGCCCACCTTCCTCTAATCCTTTTCCACTCCCCTCATCCTCGTCGCTCCACTCAAAACCTCTCGAGGATTCTCCTTCATCTTGAGAAAAAAAAACTGCCTTTCTCGCACATGTCCGTGACTACGCCTTAATAAAAGCCACAATTATGCATAATGAGGCTTTCACAGGAACGAGCCGAAGGCAATGATGAAAACAATCATATCCATTACTGTGCGCTTCCCAGCGTGCACTTTGATTCTACTATGCTATCAAGCAAATAGGATGTTATTCAAGTCAAAGCAGCCGAGGCGGGTTGTAAATACATAATAGCACAATAATTAATCTTGCTGTGCCGTTAACCTAAGGGACCAAAGAAAACACAATGGCTTGATTCGGAAAACTGATCATGACATCACACACTTCTCAGTAAAGCAGCCACAAGCAATTCTAATTGCATGCTTTGTTAAAGGCCTTTTTAGAGGCTAATATCAGATATTTGTTCCCTAGATAAGATCAGAGTTTTTTTTTTAAACAATTATCTTTATTGTGCTTGAACTTAGAAAAAAGAGCGAGTTACAACGGCAAATATCAAAGTAAGGCTTGCATGGTTTAGAGCCTTTGAGAGTGTTGGAAGCCTCCTAAAAAAATCTTAATCTGGTGTGACGGTGATTTACTCATGTCATGCACTTTTGAGTTTACTTTAGCATGTGAGCAAACCAATATTTCCTGACTGCAGCTGAGCCTGATGGGACCATTCTATTGATATCAAGTGTGATTTAAAAAAAAAAAAAAAAAAACCTCAGCGGCATCTGTGGTGTAGCGCGGGTTGTCAGTTTAGTCGAGTGAAGTAACAAACCTACAGTGAGCCTTTTTGACCCTTTTGGCCTTCTAAGCTTCATTTTGAGCCAATACAAGCCTGTGTTCATGGGTGGTGTCAAATACAAAAAAAAAAACCTTCCAGACTCCAGACAACTGGCACATGCTGTACTTCCAAGTACTTTCAACAAAATAATCCATATTAATTAAAGAATAAATTGCGTACTGTAATTTGAAGAAATGAAACAGGCATATACCGTTGATATATGGTTCGTGAGATTCTCGCAACGGGTGGACATTGTGGGCCTCCATAGTGATGACTGGTTATCATGAACGGACATTTAATACATTAAACTACAAAAACATGAATTACTGTAGACATCATTAACATGATTACAAAGTACAGCAACACAAATAAACCACTGCAATCAATGTTTTAAAACTTTTAATAATTGGTATATGTTTTAAGCATATTTGTTTATATGGCATGTGTCTCTCGACTGCAAAGCAGCAACTAGTTCTTTGAATGAATTTGACTCACCAGATTCATTGCGCATAATAATGGGGAAAAAAAACCCACGAATGCCAAAGCAGAATAAGTGAATACATTACAGTGCAAATTTAATCATGTCTGATGTGTTGTTCTTCTCGAATAACTTGATGGAAAATGCTCTTAATTTTTGCATAATGGTAACAGATGGAGGGTCGCATTCGGCGCAAATGCATTAGCTGAAGAAGTGCTTTCAAAATGAATGTAAATCGTGTGCTCAGTTCAGATGGAATTCTAATGGGCCGTTTGTGTGCATATAATGTCATTGGACAAATAGAAAATGGATCAATCCACTATCTCTCTCCTCCTGGATGGATGTTTTCATAAATTAGAGAACGACTCAATAAGAAGTAGTTGACTGGCAATGTCCACGCTTCCGTGGAATACACTGTTCACCTGCCACATGGAAGATTTTTAAGTGATCCTCTTCAATGTTTTCATTTAACAGTACAGCATAGCCGTCCCTTGCCATGTCGCAGTTCAGTCCTCGTCTCACTGTATCGTGGATTTTTACATCATCCATGTCATCCGATACAAGTGTGGCCACGGAATCAACTTGTATCTCAAGGCGCCACAGTGTAATTGTAAACATGTCAACAACAGGAGGCAGTGAGAGCAAATCAGCAAATAAAGCCAGCAGCTACTTAAGGTTTTAAGGCACATGTAAAGCAGAAGAAGATACAGAAGCGCTTTGCATGCGGCACTCTTTGATGCTTTATCAAGCATCAAGGCATCTCTGGCACTGCTTATTTGTGTGATGTGACATCAAGTGATCAACAATCACAAGGAACAGGTGCAAAACACATGCCACCTCGCGCGCTTTGCTATCATGGTGAATTTGCAACCGCTTACAGTCGAAAAAGCGTGGCTGTCGAGAAAGCGTTTGAAGTTGCTGTTTTTAAACATGGAGGGGGAAAAAAAAAACGTTGCGCTTAACACGGAGGAGTTCGTTTTTTATTCACACGTGTCACTGCTGATTTTTCTTCCCTTTTCCCGGTTCACAATTACGCTTTTCTTTCTTGCACACATCTGTCATCCCCAATCCACTGTTCTTTCACTCTCCCGCTGTCTTCTTTTATCTTCCTCGCACACTAAAAAGTGGCCGTTTTAATTATTTCACAGCCATTCTTTCTTCCTCCGCTCACAGCCTGTCCCCATTGACGACCACTTCTGCGGCCTGGACATAAATCAGCCTCTGGGGGGCTCCCAGCTGGTGACGGGCCACACGGTTTACTTGGAGAGCCGCGAGAGACTGACCTCGGTCATCTCCTACACCTATAATGGACACAGTGTTGTCTTCCTGGGCACCAAAAATGGGCGGCTTAAGAAGGTGAGAGTAACGCTGTGTGGCTCTTTAAGTGTCTGTATGGTCAACTTAGACGTGTTTGTAAATACTGTACATTTTTTAAGATAATTGGTGGGAACATGTGCAAACCTTAAGGACTACAGTATGTACTGAATTGTGGAGGATAGCGTTTAACCGTTTGTAACTCTTTCAGTTTTCTTGTTTTTTTTTTTTTGTGGGGGGCATCTGGCATGACGCAAACTCATCCCTCACCACAGTATAAGAACGTGAGCACCTTCATTTACATCAATGGTTACCCAATTTCAAATAACTGTATTTTACGCACTATAAGGCGCACCTAAACACATTCAAACTGATCATGACATCACACACTTCTCAGTAAAGCAGCCACAAGCAATTCTAATTGCATGCTTTGTTAAAGGCCTTTTTAGAGGCTAATATCAGATATTTGTTCCCTAGATAAGATCAGAGTTTTTTTAAAAAACAATTATCTTTATTGTGCTTAAACTTAGGAAAAAGTTACAACGGCAAATATCAAAGTAAGGCTTGCATGGTTTAGAGCCTTTGAGAGTGTTGGAAGCCTCCTAAAAAAATCTTAATCTGGTGTGACGGTGATTTACTCATGTCATGCACTTTTGAGTTTACTTTAGCATGTGAGCAAACCAATATTTCCTGACTGCAGCTGAGCCTCATGGGACCATTCTATTGATATCAAGTGTGATTAAAAAAAAAAAAAAAACTCAGCGGCATCTGTGGTGTAGCGCTGGTTGTCGGTTTAGTCGAGTGAAGTAACAAACCTACAGTGAGCCTTTTTGACCCTGGTCATCTCCATTTACATCAATGGTTACCCAATTTCAAATAACTGTATTTTACGCACTATAAGGCGCACCTAAACACATTCAATTTTCCCCAAAGCTGACAGTGCGTCCTATAATCCGATGCGTCTTATATATGGTGTCACAGTCTCTTTATATTCCCCATTGAGTTGTTTCCCTGTTAGTGTGTTCCTATGCCATCTAGGGTGGATTATTAGCAGGAACCAACTGTAACCTAAAAGGGTTCTGCCCGACACTAATTGACATGTGCATTCGCCAACACACACTCAAACAGACAACTACTTTGTGAGCTCTGCGCAGCCATAATGAAGCAAAGATAAAACCAAAAGCATTGTTAACTACTGACTAAATGAAGGAAGAAGGAGTCAAGCAAGACTTCCAAGGATATTTAGCCCCTTGTGCATGTGAGCCCACGAGGTTTGTGTTTTTGTTGAATCAATTGTGTTCAGAACTTTTGTCTTTCATTTGTTTTGTAATGCCATTTATATGTGTCATGTCAGTGTTTGTGACCAGTACTAATGTCTTTGTTAGAGCTGCAGCAGTTGTGAAGGCTCCATATAAATAAAACTAGAAAGTATTGTATTGTATTGTATTCCCTTTAGCGTAGCTCAATCTAGTGGATGCATAGTGCAACTGCAGCCACTATTGTAGCTTCTATTCAATGTGCCTTACAGTCCAGTCAGCCCTATGTATGAAAACAGTTTTAAAATAGGCCATTCATTGAAGGTGCGCTTTATAATCCGAATGGCCTTATAGTGCAGAAAATACAGTACTTAGTTATTATAGCTACGCCCATTTTTTACAACTACAGTGCGCAGTGAGATAGCTAGCTATGCTTACACCCCAAAAATACATCTTTGGTGAATGCCACAATTTGGAGAACAGCTTGTGTCGTTATTTACATTCCCAAGCAAGGAGGAGACACACATGTCAATTATCCAACGGCCAAGAGCTTGCCTGGAAGTCTGTTAGCTCATGACCTAGCTGCTGGCTAGCGCCTCTCAAAGGAACTGAGCTGCCGGAGGCTTTATGCAGATTTATTTTTGCGTCTCAAACATGTATGGATGTGTAGGCAGAAGAAAGACGCTAGAATAATCCTTTTTTGTTTGTTTTTTTGTCCATCAGGGCATGGTGTCACACATTCAGTAGATGCACCCACAGTCTTTGAGAGCAGAGAAGCGTTTAATTTCACACTCCAAAGACTCAACTATTGTGTACAAGCCATTAAAACATCAGTTTTTCATAACATGCCCTTTTTATTATAAAATTCATTATAGACCAACTGGTCGGTATTTGACATAATATCCGTCATATTTATTGGGTTTTTTGATTGAATTATTTGTCATTATATTCCATTGCTCATTGTGTCTTTTTGTAAAAAAAAGTTTGTTTTTTTTTTTTTGTCAAAATGGATTATATCATTTGATATTCATAAATGGCAAATCATTAAAGAAATAAATACATCAGCCCTGATTTTCAGCAGCAATATAATAAGTTTGGGGTCCCAGCACCGATGAGCACATTAGTGTAACAAAACCTCCCTTTAATTCATTAACTCAATCATCGGCACAATTAATGATCTGATTATCATAAGGTTTAATGTATCACAGGGATTAAATGTGACTTGGTGTGGCTGCTCATTTGCGTGCAGTCAGCAGTCACCATGAGTTCGAGTGTGTGTTAGCCTTTAGCTTTGTAGCCTACCGAATGTCATTGTTAGCTGAGCGTAAGGAGACTTTTAAGCAGCCACTTGTTTGACATCTTGTTTTGATTACCCCCTAGGAGAATGACAAAGCACTTAGAATAAGACCACTTCAGTGTGTGTGGGCACACACTTCAGAGCATCAAGTGTCCCGCTATGTTTTGTCAATGTAAAATTAGATTTTCACAATCTCACAAAAAGTCAAGGATGGCTCACTTTTGTTCCATAAATTTTGTTCAGTATTCTAATTCAAAGCAGTAAGACACGAATGTCAGTTGCTGTCAAAGTTAAGGGGCACTTTTATTGTTGTTTTTTTTTGCTGTTCCATGTGCATGATCATTAAGAATGTTTAAAAGTGAGATTCTTGACACTCACCTGGAGTGGGTCAAATTCCCTTTCGACTTCAGTTGTGAAAGCGGCCTGATTAGGGAATTTTTTAATTGCCTGTATACAGATTGTTGGATCTCTGGACTGCCTGCTTACCTACTAAGTCTGAAATTAAACAACCAAGTAAATCTTGTTCGAATTGCTTATTTCCCCAAATATATCTATGAGCGGGCCCTTCTGAAGTTTCCCTCATGTGTTGGCATGACTATGTTAATTCAAATAAGTCGCCCACACCACATCCCCCAAAATTTCTTCGCCCATGACTTGGGTCATTGTTGGGAAACTTCATTTTCTACGTGAACCGGTTCAAAGTGCAGTTCAAATTTTTTTTAATGAACTCATTCAGTAAATAAAAACAAAATTGAACTAAGTCCATCGTTTAAGTTCACAGCAATTTTTTTTTGAACAATACGTTACTGTCAGTCATTAGCCTCAAAATACTAGCATTTCCTTATTGTTGTCACTAAGTTGCAAAAAAAAAGTCCTTATTCCCCATATATATGAAAGCTAATTTACCGTGTTTTTTTTCCCCTGAATAACGTAGGAAATCTGGAATTCTTGAGGAAAAAAAAGATCTGTCTTTCACATGCAAAAATGATGTGGGAAGCAATACTACGTTCAATTCATGAACTTTCGTTCCTTGAACTCATTCAGGTCCAACATCGACTTGGGTGATATGGTTAAATTAGCCAGCATCGTTCAGTTGCCGTCTGGACGCAGAGGGGTGACCTTCTGTGATCCAGAGGAAGCCAGAATATCCAGAAGTCTTGAAACATCATTAAAAGTCGCAAGATTTTTTTTTTTTTTTTTTTGCTTGTCGTTCTTTGATAACTAGTTGCGAGAGTGGTCAGACAAAATGCTCGAGCGTCGCCGTCTTATGACAACAAAAGCCATAGTATGCATTTGCATGAGAGAAAACCGCCCCCTGCAAAGCAGGGTGAGTTCAACCAGAGTGTGACAAGTGGATGTGAAGTGTCTTGTGATTCTTTATCCTTTGTGTATTTTTAAGAGTAGAATGTAAGGGACCTTTAACAAAAACATCTGGGAACTGTGTGAAGATGTAAAACAAAAAAATAAAAATGCATACCGTATGTCTTAACAGTGAATATTTTTAATAGCAGTTATTATTAAAATGCTACTTAAAACACTGTCTGTATGGTTTAAGGTTTTGACAATGCTGGCAGTTTGAGATGATTATTTCCTGAGGTAAAAATGGGATCAACGACAAAAATTCCAATCAATGCAATTAATTGTCGTGGTAGTCAAACAGACGAGGAGAAAAAAGGGAATGTATCCCTCCCAACCAGTGAAAGTTCTCCTCAAAGGAGCCCCACAGACATTATATGACCCCTTTTGTTAGACATAGTCTACACCAAGCTGATTAAGCCCGTTGTCCATCACGTGTCATTTCAAAACCCACTGATATTACAATTTGTACTCCTGCGGGCCCAGTGCTTTCATCCGAGTGGATAGGCTGGCTGGCACCTCGCGGGCTCGGCTTCCTTTGCAGGCAGCTGAGTGAGGAGATGTGGGAGAGGACTGTTGTGACATTAGCCCGAGGAGGGTGAGGGCGGGCTATAGGGGGGGCGGGGGGGGGAACTTGGTCTTTTTGGAAGCAGCAGTCTGTCTGATACGCAACGCAAACGCAGACTGGGTGATGGAAAAAGACAAGCTGGACTGGGAGAAACTGGGACAGAAAAGCCGAATAGTAAGAAAGAGACAAACAAGAAATACATGCAAGGGTAGTGGGGGCGGGGGGGATAAAAACAAGTGCAGATGGGTAATGACTCAAAGCAGATGAACAAATGACTGGACCTGAACAAATGTACAAGTTATTTTGTGGGTCTTAAATGTTGTAATCCTTTGTCTTGACAAACATGCAGCTCTCGCTATATCTGACTCATACGAGGTGGGAAATTGCTACACAAAATGTGACTGTAATGTTTGACTCAACGCAAGTGGGCAGGATGATATGCAGACTGAGAATATTGCACAGTACACAGCGCATACGCAAAGTATTGGCTCTGCTTCATTTGACCCCGGTTTTGTTTCCAGCCTTACCTCGAGTCAATTGTACTTAAAAATAATGTTTTCAAATTCATTGAAGACAAAATATGAACTTTTTTGCTGCTAAAATGGCTCAGTAAGTTTAGCATCCCTTTAAGTAGAATCTCATGTTGCATTGTGGCCAACGGTAGAATCCGGGTCGGTTATTGCATACTTGGTGTGGAATCGTGCTAAATAAGTCTCGCGGCAAACGTCCTGAATGCTGGATGGGTCAGCCTGTATGCTATTTGGTAGCTAGCTGTAGAGACCATACATATTAACTTGAATAAGCCTTGGCTGGTTGATGTTGTGCATATACAGTAGCTGCCATATTGGGTGTGTTTGCTCCAAGTTCATTATAATTTCCTTTTGCAATTTTGATGCGGCTTGGGTCGTTACCAACATCAGACATGCAACTATGATACAGGCCACACTTGTCAGTTTATAACGGGGGCCTTAACATAGAGACCACGGCGAGACTCCCTGTTCTACACAACAGACACTCATAGGATGATGAAAAGGATGAAACATGAGTGTAAATATTTATTTTGCAACATGCCACTGTTTCAGGCACCATTAAAAGAAAAACACACTTGTCATGAAAATGTTATCAAACAACGTATGTAAAAAAACAGGAATATTAAATCACTTACTACACACACCGTAGTGTAGTTTTATATATGAAAAATGAAAGGGAAGATGTTTCAGGAGGCTGATAATTTTTCTGGTGTCTGTCCAATTTTTTGCCACTAAAAATAAGACCTGATGATGACTGAGTGATTCTGATTAGCACTTCAGAGTGATATTAACTCTGCTGCCGAAGGTGTACCAACAAAGGATTGAGCAACAAGAGTGAATTTCAGAGTTTCAGAAAACGTACCACAAAGCTTGAAAGTGGCTCTAGATCTACACCTAGCTTAGCTGATCATTTCATGGGCGGAGAAACTCGGTATGTGGGCGGTTATTATGTAAATTAACTGCAGAATGGCTTGTTCACAGACATATTTTCAGAAATAGGCAGATTTAAGATTTACTCGGTTGTGTGATAGGTGGGCAGACACTCTGGAGATCCAACTAATTGTATACAAGCAATTGTAAAGTCAATTTTCCATAATATGCCCCCTAATAAAGATTTTATTGTTAAAACACCCAGAATCTCAAAGACTCACAAGGCGTTCGAGTTGTTCAAGCAGCTCAATTCTATTTCTTTGTCTTTTAAAGTGACTTCCTTGTGTGTGTGTGTAATTCATTTTTAGTACTCCGAGTGTGAGTCTCTACAGGCCAGCGTGTCTTATACACTGGCGAAATGTATGGCTGTGATTCAGACTCCCAGGAGCCTCCATGGCGCATAGAGAGGGCGAGGGGGGGCTCACCTCTCCAGTCTCAATCCGTTGGCCCCAAATGGACAGGCGAAGTGGAAATGGGCCGTGACAATAAAAAACATCGCCACTGCAGCAGGGTCACCGGTAAGGTCGAGACTGTCACGGGGAAGGTGTAGCCGAGTTGAAAGGTCATGGGGGCTAAGCGACAGCGGCTCCATGAAAAGCATATGGATATATCCATCAACGGCTTACCGCTAGGTCACTCCGGTTGTGCGTAAAACAGGACGTTTCTGTCATCGGGCTGGCTTTGCTGGTGTTGCATTTGCTGCCTGCTTTGGGGGCTCGGTATTGTTCCCTCGTCCACCAATAGAAGGGATGTGAATGAATGTTAATGAGGAGTTACGAAAGGGTGGGAAGTCTGGCCTCAGGGCCATTTCCAGACCAATGCACAGCACATTTTTTTATTGGCCCGCTGCATAGTAATAACATGAGCAATTTGCATCACATGGCTAGGAGAAAAGACATGGTTATAAAGGTAACATTTGGAAAGATAGTACCCTATTTATTTTTTAAAACTGAATATATGTGTATATTTTTTTTCAGAATCAAGGTTTAGTTATTCATTTCCAGCAAGTAGAAGACTGCCAGTTTGAGAGGCACTGATGTCACAGTTACAACAACTTGTTAACGAAATGCGAGTGAGATCCATTATGAATGTGCCATGGATTACTTCACTGATTCATTTGAACATTAATGATGATTTGGAACAACTGGAGGAGCTGTTTAACACATTGGAGGGAAAACTGCGCGCCGGCTGGAAGGTCCTGGGGGAGGCAACAGTTTCCTTTGCTAAATCGCAGCTTAGTGACTAAGAACATATTTTTTCATAGTCCCACTGCTACTTGAAACTTGATACCAGAAAAGGCTGACCTATCACTTCCTGTGGCATTTTGCACCCACCATTGCTACTTGTGGAGGCTTATCAGTTTTTAGTTAAAAAAATAACAACAAAAAAATTCTCTTTAGGATGTCCTCCACACAGAAAAAAAGATCCTCGTGTTGTCTTCCACTGCGCTGTTGCCTGTGATTCTTTTGATGTCCTGCCTGCTTGTGTGGTCCAACTGTTCTTTCTGTCATTGTCTGGACTTTTTGCATTAATTGCTGTTCTTGCAATCACTGGGTGGTTATTATCGGTTGTGATGTCACCTCACAGTTGTCGCAACCCGATCTGCTTGCTAAGTGATTACAGCAGCAACACTTTGGACAAATGACGTGCTGAAGATGTAAAGCGAGCTATTCATATTATTTTTCTCGAAGAAATTTGTTGTGAGCCGTTGTGAACGGGCTTCGAATGGACAGGCCCACACAACAACAACAATAACAAGCAGCGATATTCTCCGCCCAAATATTTCATTGCTAAAATGCTTTCAAAGGACGTGAGATGATGTGGAATGAACACGAAGGGATCTATTTGTGTGCCCAGTGCGAGGCGCAATTTAAATATCGGCAGAGGTGGACTAGACAGAGTTTTGGTATTGCCACAGATGCTTGGCGCAGTTAAAAGGAGGCGTTTTGCGCGATTGTGCGCAAGAAAACACCTGACTTGACTTACAAAAATTCAAAGAGACTGCTGTCATTCCTTTTAAAATCGGCATACAAGGGGCACAGTCCTTGACATGGTGGAAGAAGAGCCTGATTTGCTTGAGTCTGCCATAGCTTGCAGCTTATTAGGAGCGACTCTGCAACATGTTTAGCTGCACCAGTAGCCAGCTGGAGCTCATTGCTTGTGAGCTGGTTCAGCATACATAGCACAGAGCTTCCCTGAATTGTGTGAGTGTGTGTATGTTTGTGTATTACTATGCTATAATTGCCGATGATGTCATACGCCTCCAGTGTACAAGTACACTACTTCTCTAGACGTGAGGTGTGTGCGTGTGTGCCTGCAGTCCAGCAGCTTTTTGGGACTGTCTTGGCTGTTGATTTTTTTCAATTTTGCTATTCAGTGTGTTTTGACGAGGCTCAAAATGCAAATCTGGCAATTTGGAAATTGCATTAGACTACATTGCGGTGCCAATTTGAATTTGATTCTTTGTTCCGCCCTACTGTCCACTCACAGGCGCGTCACTTCAATACCCGAGTAAATCGATTTACGAGCTTGGTCACTGAACAAATTATACGGTTGAGTCAAGGTACCACGGTACCGCACATATAGTGTTGTAAATCATGTTTTCATTGGTTGTTTGGCAACATACTCCATACAAAACAAAAATAAAAAAAAACAAAAGCTTCTGAAGGCAAACACAGCAAAATGACTCTACTTTTGACTTAACCTGCGGTGGCCTCAGCACATAGCAGCCGTTGAGCGGAATTGATTTTTGGAGGGGGAAAACGTGGCGTCGCAGAACAATGAAGCCTGGCGGGACCTCCGTAGCATGCGGAGCGCTAACCCGCCAACGTGTAGCGAGCGTACTAATGCGGTCCCCTCCCGCCCCTCGTCGAGATTTCTCAACATTTTCCGACTTTCCCGGGTGCCACGAGCGCAGCAATATTTTAGAGTCATTCAAGTTTAATGCATCCTCGGCACTATGGGTTTGAGAAGCTGTCCTTAGCACTTGCGGCAGTTCCTCTCCAAGGTGTGCGCTCAGGAATATAAAGTGCTGCATGCAATAAAAATGGGCCAGTCAACTGTCTACATGTGGAGAAGTAACATGAAATGTGGAGCTCATGGAAAAGTCAGTCAAACGGACACTCACTAATTAAGCTAAACATGTCGCGGGTCCAAGTTAGCGAATCCTGTTTGCTAATGATGATCTGTGCATCCAACAAATATCAATGCAGCTTTGCTTACCATACAGGAAGCTGCCACTGGACAATATAACCATTTCAACACAAACATAACATATTAAACCACATATATGGAAATACACAGATAAAGGTTTTACTTGCTTGTTCAGGTTCACACGTGATGGTTGGGCAGGCACTCCAGAGTGTCCTCCGAATGTAACACACAAGTGAATTATGGTCATTGAGGCATGACCTGTGAACAGGAATGCACTAAATGTTGATTGGAATGTTTAGTTTAGAGTTCGATTGATCTGGATTATTTTAAGCAGCTGCCGATATTTGTCAGGATAAAATTGTAACACAAGGATTAACATTCCGATAAATTAAAATGAGTTATTTTTTTGGCCCCTAATGCTTCCAAACATAACGATATGAAATAAAAGCAGAACATTTGACTTTTACTATTTGTTTAATACACCCTAAATTGTCCTTGGGTCTCTCTCTGTGCCCTGCGATTGTCTGATAACTAGTTCAGGGTGTACCCCACCTATTGCCCCAAGACAACTAAGATACTGCCCCAAGCGACTCAATGAATGGATGAATGGATGGATGTCATACTCAGATAGACAGGCAGACAGACAGGCAGGCATCCTATTTCACCTCAATGTAACACACAAACACACGCATGGATAAGTGGGAAAATGCCAAAATGCCTTCTTGACGTCACGGATGCCGAGGTGAGGCGGGATGATGGCGTTTGGGGGCGCCAAATTGGCACGATTGAATACAACAAGCGGGACCCTCAGGAGGAAAGGCCTCCGAGAGGATCATCGTCAGATGATCCGCTGGAGTTGAGATGCGGGCTGCTAATAAAGGAGGCAATTTGTCAAAATATGAAATGGTGTCCATCTCCCTGCTCTCTCTGTCCTTTTATCCCAGCTCTCCATCTCCCGTGTGACGTCTTGCTAATGGGAAGCGCATGGGAGGACCGTGACTGCAGTGCGGTTGGAGGAAAATAAGGGCCGCGCTAAGGAGCGTGTATTGTTCTGCTGCCGTTGTAGGTGGGCCCTGGGAACTTGGCAAAAAATTGCAGTCAATTGGAGGTTGGGGGAGGTTTTTTTTGGGGGGGGTGGTGGGCTGTGAACAGGACAGGGCAGGAAACCGGTAGCAGGAAAAGCATGTCCTCCAGGAGGGAGAGCACACCGAGGAGACTTGCGGAGTTGTAGAAAGTAACACGATGAAGACTTGGAAACTGGCTGGGGGAGCTGAGGTCAAGACCAACTGACCTATCAACCACTCCCCATCCAGTAAAGCTCGCTACATAAATACTATTTGTTGGGCTGCATTTGGGCATTTTTCCTTCCCTTTTCCCTTTCATAAAGTCAGCAAAGCCCCGATGATCGGGTGTCTCTGAACGATATTCAAAATGATTATCTGGTGTTGTGTGGTGTGTTAATGCGGGATACACACATTCTGACAATCAAGCCGAATGCAAACATTTCTTCCTTCCAGTCACTCTGATTATTGAATGTCTCTAAAATTATTTTGCTGTTGTGTGAGGTTTGTTAAGACATATATTTTCTTACCTATCCGCGATGAGAAGACAATTGTAAGTGGCGCCCTAGGACTTGGTGATTGTTAATGTAAACCTGAACAATAACTCAAGCGAGAGTGGAAAAGTAATGTAAGTTTACTAAAAAAAAAACCTTTTTAAATTTTGAGTTGAAAATTATTTTGTTATATTGATTCAGTTGATCAATAACTTGATGATGTGTCAATGTGTGGCCTGCATCCATGTTTTTTGTCCATACGCCACACATATCTGAATTTTTTTTTCATGCAGTGTGAACAGTACAATTCCATTTTCTCAAATCTGACCTTGACCTCTTTCATTGGTGAATAGAACTCGGATATGTATGCAACACGTCTGCAGTAAGAACACTCATCCGCAAACAAAGGACCGATACGTCATCAAAAGCCCAGCATGCGCTCCCCGCAGGCGGGACAAAGTGCTACGGAGACTACCGACAGGCAGTGATTCTGTAAAGCTGTTTTGATAAGCAGTTGTTGTCTTTACATTTGACTTTAATTTAATCTCACTTCAAATATGAAGCATAATGTGGACATTTGTGGTGATAGTAGTCATTCATCCATGCATTATGTGAGGCAATGATGTGATGTCATCTTCAGTAGACGTCTCCATGAAATTACAACTAGGAACATTGCCTCATATGCCCAAATTAGAGAACAGACTGGTGTCTTTTTTTTTGTTTTTGTGCATGTCACTCGACATTGAGCTTTGTGCGCATGCGTGTCACACGACAGATGCATTCGAGGTCACATTTGTTTTTGTAATGTGAACAAGTACATAAAAAGATCAGATTTAACTAAAAATCTAAATCAGGCATCGCGAACTGCAATCTGAACGTAGTCAAATTTAACGTTTACCCCTAATGATCTTACTCAGCAAAGCTTGATTATCGGAGGTCCCCGAAAGGTTATTCTGAGCTATTATATAGTGGTGTAGGGTGTGTTCCGAATGTTTTTTTCTTCCCCGGTCCACTCAGAAAATGGTCTGAGGTAAAAATTGCTATTGTTAAATCTAGTCAATATTTACAATCACAACTATTTTTGAGTATGGTGCTGATCAAGTTAGCTAATTAAACAGAGTACACTCATGTCAACAATTGGGCCAAAATTGCCTCTCACAGTCTTGGGCCAACAGTTTGTGGGAGGAGCCTTTCGGTGATTGTTGGTGGAGATAAATTTGTACGTTTCTTTTTGGTCATTCAAAGTACATCATACATGATAATAGCAGTAAACACCTCCGGCAATTTTCTTCCCCTTTGTCATGTGGGATCGCTCATGTTTTACAAAATGGTCCAGATGTTAAAATGTATGGTGCGTGTGCCTCAATTTGGTCGTTTTAATTCAGGGCAGCTGGCGTCATGGCTTTGTGACAGTGGTTCACATAATGGTCCAGTGATTAGTGGCGTTTTGTTACATACGTCTTCACCTCAATGACCTTGGCCTCACTCTTTCTTCATTAGCATGGTTCAATCCTCATTAGCATGCGTGCAGCCCTGATGGATATGTGGGCTAATCAATGTGCGCTCTCCTCATCCACGATGGGACCATATGCACAGCCAGTCAACCTTAAAGGTGGCCAGTTGTCTGGACCTTATGGTGCCGCACGCTCGTGTCATCATATTGAGTTGAGCTTGCGGGAGCATCTGGGAATGCTCTCGCTTTGAGTCTTGGGACAGCTTCAGGTTCTTCATCCATTACAACCCAACAACTATGGATGAATGATTCTACAAGGAATTACAATAACACTTGTCTATTGCTACAAAGTAAAAAATAGTCTAACAATGCTTATCAAAACTATAATATATCCATCCAGCCAACAATTATCTGAGTGGCTAATCCACTATTTCCCGTGTGAAGTTAAACGGCAATCAGAGAGCCTTAGCTCATCGAGGAAGCCGCTGCCAAACAGCCTGTAACGTGAACCGCTAAATGCTTGACGTAGAAATTCATCTTGACAGAACACCCCATTGAACAAGCATTTCTTTAAAATGATCCTCCATATGCATGTCCAGTCTGACCATTCATGATTTCAACCAGTTTTTTTTTTTTGTTTGGTTTTGTTTTTGTGTGGAACTGATCTTTCGCTTGTCACTGAAAAACCTCACCGATTTGTTCTTTCTGTAACGCCTGCAGTCAAAGCTCGGCTAATAGAGAATCAGTTATTGGTGTCATGAAGTATGTTTAAGTTCTACATCGGGACTGCTTGAAGATGTTTTTGGGATGAGACCTACAGGTATCTGTTTAGCATGGGGTTGCCGGAGGTCATGACGTACCTTCATCATATATGCATGTATACATCAGCTTCTGGTGCATTCTTTTCAAATCAAATTGTCTGTAAGCCATTTATTTTTAAGTGTTTCGGTATCATGGCTACATTTACAGTTTAAACTATTAACACAGATTTACCTTGACAAATGAATTTGCAAACTTGGTTAATGTTTTTTGCTTTGTGTTACAAGCCAAAATTTTGGTTACAAGCAAGCTTCAGATTTGCTGCTGCTTAAAAAAAAAAAAGAAAAAAAATGGAACATTGTACTGTCATGCCCTCACATTTGGGCAAGGAAAGCAGCAGCCATTTATTTAAAAAGACAGACACACAAACACAGAGGAATGCGACCAAGGAGTGACTCCAACTCCAGGTTCTGATATCACTCACTAGGACACGCCCCTTAAAGACACACTCATACTGTACATAGTGTTTATGTACAGTAATTACACTATAAAACCAGTTAATTTGTTTATATTCACTTTTATCACGACTGCATTTATACAGAACAGTACTGTTTTTAAAACCAGTTAATTTGTTTATATTCACTTTTATCACGACTGCATTTATACAGAACAGTACTATTTTTCTTAATTTTAAAAAAAAATCATTTCTTTAGGGACTTGAATCGATTAATGACATTCCAATTCATAATTTACAACATGAATACATTTGTCTCTGACCTATCTCAATGCATCCATTTGTGTGTAAAAAATTGGAAGTTTTGGAGAGAAACTGTTGGAGGACAAACAAATGCACCAAACATGTAACAAACAGACAAACAGAAACTCACTAATGAGACAGATTGGCAGTGATTGGTCGCACAGAGTGCTTCAGGCCTCCTGGGTCACCCTCCATATGTCTCGTTTGTCAGCTGCGTTTAGCGCTCACACAATGAACAGCCATATATGGACATTTTCTGCGAGGGATTTTTACAGCCTTTGCTAGATAAACATAATAACCATTTGCTTTGGCCATTTAACATATCTCTCTCTCCTCTTGAAAAAAAAAAAAGTCCAAGCTGGAAATAAATCTCAAAATGAATCCCAGGTGTAGATGAGACATTCGGTTGCTCAACACAGTTCAAGTGGCACCTAAGCTGTCTGGAGAGTGTTTTCTTTGGCCCAGAGAGAAAGCCAGTGAATTTTTACAATGGACTTTCTTTGCTTAAGGCTCAGGTTGCAGATCTGTTTGTGGAGACCAGGCTAATCGGGCTGCACATATCTATTGCAGGTTCTGCAGTGGAATGCGGTTCACAGGAAGGAAGTGGCATTATTGGCTTAGACATTATTCATGGGTTAAATATATATAGCTGTGTCAGTTGTGAGGCCCTGGGAAGAGAGGATAAGACGACAAGCTCTGGTCAGGTTTTGCGGCTCTAGTGGCAAGTCCGGTTGGTTCTGGCAGCGAAAGTGAGGATAATGCGCAAGTCTTCCAACCGTTTACAGTGGAGGGCCGAACATCCTGTGGTCCAGGACACTGGCAAATATCCAATTTGTCCGATTCGTTTGAAATTAGAACCAATTTTCCCATGGGAAATAATCCGGGTTGCACATAATTTTGGTTTGGTGCTCAAAAGAGCATCTCATGTTAGTACTTGATGCAATTTTTTTTCATGACCTAGCCACCTAACTGGATGAACTTAAATACCTACAATATCCACCTATGACTTAGAAGCCAGGCTGTGCAAAGATCAAGAGCTAGTTTCAAGGGACAACGAGGGTCAGACAATTGTCAATTAGTAATTCATTCATTCATTTTCCGATCCGCCTATCCTCACAAGGGTCGCAGGGGGTGCTGGAGCCTATCCCAGCCGTTGTCGGGCAGTAGGCGGAGGACACCCTGAACCAGTTGCCAGCCAATCGCAGGGCACACATAGACGAACAACCCTCCGCGCTCACACTCCCACCACCTAGGGACAATTTAGAGTGTTCAATCAGCCCGCCATGCATGTTTTTGGAATGTGGGAGGAAACCGAAGTACCCGGAGAAAACCCACGCAGGCCCGGGGAGAACATGCAAACTCCACACAGGGAGGACGGAGCTGGAATTGAACCCGGTACCTCTGCAATGTGAGGTCGATGCACGAACCACTGGACCGCCCCGTCAATTAGTAATCAAAAAGCCAAAAGGGGAAGCAAAGATGCAGTGAGTTTTGTGCAGGTTACGGAGGAAGTATAAACAGGTCTATACTTTAGAATTTTACCTTACACTACAAAAACTGTAAATTTCTTGCTGGAGATTCTCTGAGATTTTAACTCTGGAGTGTAGGGGAGAGGTAAACCGATCCTGTTTCCATGCGAGAATGTGACTGGAGAAGGAACAAATAACGGTAGGTTATGGGTTTGGCAAAGAAATAACGATTGGGCTCAAGGCAGCGACCGTCTTTTCTGCCCAGCGGAATGTGTCCTTTTGACGCTTTGGTCTTTTTTTTTCAACATAGACACCACACTCTTTGCCAAAATATGGTGGCTGATAAGGCTTCAACAGAAATACTAAAGCTATGAGTACTAAATATGAAATACACAACACAAATGGGGCAACACACTTGGCACAAGGGAAATTACGTAAGACAGATCCTGAGACATACAAAGAATGTAGTCTCTCAGTCAAGATGAATCACTTCAACAAGACTTCCTGAGACCAATTACTACATTTCTATTGGTGGCTTTGTTGCAATCTTAAGGCATCGCACACGGATCACAAATTGTACACAGATCGAAGTTGTTTGGTGAATAGGTGAGTCTAAGTTCCATTTGGTGAACGTGTGACGAGTAAACCACAAACAGTGATTGGCTTCTGATGCGTGGAGCCGGCGCAGCGGCCTGGAAGGTGGTGCGGCGTGACGGATTGATGAAGTATCACAAGCCCAGGAGTTCCAATCATGTAATCAGCCTGTATTGATTGACTGTCTCTGTTCAGAGAATGCCGCTGCGGCATGCTGCCTGTCACCCTTAGCGAGCGTAAAGAGACTTGATTCGGGGTGGCACCAATGCTCTGGTCCAGAAGCATGCTGGGAGGGTTGGGCGGCATAATCAGGATGCAGACACCACCGCACAACACCAAGCACAGTTGTCAGCGCCTTTGTATTTCTTCTAATTAAAATGCCAGAGAAATTAATGCATCCTCACTATAATTGCATTAAATCCAGCCCGCCATGAATTTAAATAGTTCTTTAACCCGAGTTTGCATTGCTAATGAGTTTCTTTGTTACATCCATCAAATATCATTCCAAAAAGACAGTGGTGGGACGTTACAAAGTACATACACGAGAGTAGATTTTTCAGTGATGGTACGGGAGTGTATTCGTAGTGCCCACGGCATTGGTAATATCCACATCTGTAATGTCGAAAGGTGCATGCAGGTTTTAGAGTAACAGAACCTGCCATCCCAGCAACATCTTTTTTCAGTCAGACAACATCAAGCCACATTCTGCACATGTTGTATAACAGGGTGGCTTTGTAGGATGTGAGTAATAGGCTGGCCTGCCAGCAGTCCAGACCTTTCTCCCATTGAAAACACAAAGCACAAAATATGACAATGGAGACCCCTAACCGTTGAAGCATTGTATCCTGCTATTATTTACTTTTGATACAATGTTCCATTTTCATTGGAATAGGGGCTTGTCCGCAAGCACAGGATGTGAATATTCTTGTCACAGCTGCAAAAAAGATGCAAGCCACAAATCAAAGCAATATTTGTCTAAACTTGACAAATAGGGACATTTACTGTGTTCAAAACTGCAATATAAGCCATTTCAAGCACCTCATGTTGCATCCTTTTGTCAGCGGTGCTCCAATCAATAAGCCACTTATGACCCAGACATCTATTTTCGGTGCAATTACATGTCACGTATATTGACATAGACAAGACAAAAATATTGGACAGCGAAGCCTTCAATGGCAGATATCTGTCCCGTGCCCCAAAAGTTTCACTCCAACACAAACGTGTCTCAGAAGTGCTGTACGTTGCACATGTAGCACATTTGACAATAAAGTTGACATGAATGAATGATTACGGAGACTGTCTGCGCTTCCACCTCCTCCCTCAGTCCCCTTGAGGACCTCGCCTCAACTGCTTTGCAACGCGATTCGTGTCAGATGATGGTAATAGGAATGAGTTCAATTATTTTATTTCTACCATCATTCAGAGGGATTGTCCAACACTGTTGCCATGATTATTAATGGATTACAATGACGTACATCCCCGCGACCCTTAAAGCGGATCGGAAAATGAATGAATGAATGAATGAATGAATGAATGAATGACGTATATCACACACATATGCAGAGCGCCGAATCCGTATGGGTGAGCCTCGATTCGATACACGTAAATTGCGTTCGACCACCTGTGCTGAAAAATAACCCTGCTTTTGATAAGTCTAAAATTGTGTCTACTTTTGGGCACAAAATTGCAAGTTGCTCCGCAGGCGTGCAGAACAATACGCCGGAACGCTTTTTGAGGCGTAGCATGGTTTGCCAAAATCACAAAGCACTCGAAATTGGACCTGCCCCATCACGAAAATTGAAAAGCACCCACTCATTTTCATGCCAAGCACAGCCTACTCTCTGTCGCCAAATTATCAAGTGGGTCGGGGGAGCGGAATTTGCAAATTGTTTTTACGCCGGACGCTTGGGCGCCAGTCTACCAAAATCGGGCCCTATGCCTTTGATTTGATAAATTGCCTAGTTTTCTCTAAATATTCTCATCTCAGTATGAATTTTGTGACCGTAGTGCTATGTTAGGTTGATAAAGACCCACTTCAATCCCGAATTTGAAACCCTAACCATCAGATGTGAAAGAAACATTTTAATTTATATTTAGCACGGCAAATTAAATTTAAAATGTTCAAATGCATTGTCAAAATGTAGTCGGATCAGCTAGTAATTACGTGTGCTCAAGGATGATCTTACTACATACATCTGGTGTGAAGAGCCTAAATTTACAACAGCTCACAGTTCATTTGTTTTGTTTCCACGCCTTCGCAGATCCGAGTGGACGGTAAACTGGACTCAGGAGTGTTGTACGAGACGGTGACCGTGACCAAGGACCATGTCCCTGTCCTGCGCGACATGGCCTTCTCTCTGGACAAGACCTCGCTCTATATCATGTCCGACAATCAGGTGAGGCAAAAAAACATCTGGAAACCATTTGGATTGAAACCAAAATCCTTGACAAACATGCTGCAAAGCGTTGTTAAAGGAGTCTACTTGAGATTTGTGGGATTAAATGTTAAAAGAGTCAAATTTCATACCTGTGTGAAGAAAATACAGCAAGCCCCCTACAGAGGAACTCACTTGAACATGCCACGACAATTAAAGTTGTGGTGGGTACCTCCACTTTTAAAAAACATTTGCTGTTTCATGAAGGCCTTTTCACACTGCACTTATCAAGCTTTTTTGCCGACTCCTACCAACTTGTTAGTTCAAATGTTAATTAAAGATGAAAAAACATGTGGAGCACAGACCCTTTTGGAATTATTTATTTTTCCAACAACTGATGGCTAATCAGCTTATTAGGTACAAAAAAAGCACATCAATTTTTGCCAGCTCATATTCTAGTGAAAATGTTCAGTACAGGAAAGAAAAAAAATCTACTTCACCAAACCTCATGAAATTTGGTGGAAATGTCTATCATGGACAGAACACATGAAAAAGTCTCAAGGACCCATGACTGACATTGAACCTTCAAGTTGACCATTTGAAATCAAAGAAGCAATTTCGCCCATATGTGCCCCAACGAGACAAGATCTATCTCGAGACAAATAGACGTTGCCAA
This sequence comes from Hippocampus comes, assembly GCF_001891065.2. Classification (NCBI taxonomy): domain Eukaryota; kingdom Metazoa; phylum Chordata; class Actinopteri; order Syngnathiformes; family Syngnathidae; genus Hippocampus; species Hippocampus comes. The sequence continues at coordinate 1,704,962 of NW_017805002.1, forward strand.
ATTGTGATTTTTTTTTTGTTGTCACTGCCTTCTAATTTTGGTGAAGCATGCTTTCCAACTTTGATGATCCTTTTGATGATGTCAGCTGTAATCATTCTTTGGTTTCCACCGTCCAACATGCAAGGAGCCTCCTCAAAAAAAAACTTAACAGTTGTGTGTTGAACATTACAAATTAACAGACTAAAACATGTTTGGGCAGCGACACACAGAGAGTCCGAAAAATAGGAATTTATTTGCAATCCTACAAGCTGTGTGAAAGATCCACCAATGTTGCAGAAGGAAATGTAAAAGATGCAGGCCGTGTGTAGAGGGATGAGCTGCTGTTCTAATTACTTATCCATGCGGATCGACAGAGTGCTTGCATCTTTTGTACGCAACACACACACACGGCCAATAGTAAACCATCAGAGGCTTTTTCTATGCGGCTTGAAACACCCTTTGACTTTCCCTCGCTTGGCCCACCATCACACAGCCGTTTGTTGTTGTTGCAGTCGTCAGACATTGTATATTCCCCGCACTCGCCGGAGATAACAGCGAGCAAGCGGCGGTAATCACTTTCCCTCTGCCATCAAGTGATTATTTGGCGGCTGAATGGCAACGTGAAATGGGATTAGGCTCCGTTGCAGCCGTGAAAAGCTCCATGAGCGCTTTGCAGTTGCAGAATTGTAGAGGGGGGTTCTCAAACTTTTTTGGTCAAGGGAACCCTTTACCCTGGACACATTTTTCCAAGTAATCCCAACACTAATCAAACATAACTGTAATGCACCCTTAAATGCCATGGAAATTGTTTATTTTTTTGAACATTTGACCTCTTATGACCTGCTTAATAGAGAGAACATGAACCAGATTCAATAAGATTCAATTCAATATTCATCCAATGCCTCTAGCTGACCTGCACTGCTTCCAATAACATGACTGCAGAAAGAGAGGAGTTAGTTTACACAAACGCAGCCAACTAAGCCATTTTTTTTCGCTATATTTAGCGACTTTTCCGACTGCTATAGTTAAGCATGGGCTGGTTACTAGTTTCACGGTTTCAAATCAACCACAACTTTCCACAAGCAATATGATGCTTTATTTCGAGGGTCATCAGTGCAGGCCAAGTGACATGACCCCTGCCCCCCTGACATTCTCATTCCACTCTTCCGCTGACACTGACCCATGCCTAGCCGTAGTGACTATTTTTTCAAAAAAGCGTCTTGACCCAAGACCCCAGATTGAGAACAGCTGCACTGTCGAGTGTCCAACTTTGTTGAGCCGCTTTTCGGAGGCATGGAGCTTTTGCGTGGAAGAGTGAGGCTGTTGATGCCAATAGTATTGTGTCAGGCCCTGTCTTCTAAAACAAATCGAGGCAGCTCTTCCTTCAGTGTGATAGACTGGAAGAGACAAGACATCACTTATTGATGAGCGCCGGTCGTTCAAGGAGAGATGCCGGCTTCCTTGGAGGAGACAGCCACGCAGCACCAACAGTGACACACAACAAGCCAGAAGCCAGCTACCTTCTCTTTCAATATTGCAACAACTGTGCAGCCCTCGCCAGCTCAGTCAACCGCACACTTTGTGTCTCTTGGAAATGTTCTGTTGAACACCTAACCCTAGCATGAAACCCCAATTCGAAACACAACTTTGCAACCCTAACCTTAAACCATTTCCCTGTCCTGAAACCCGAACCTCAATGTCAAACCCTGACATCCAACCCTAATTTGCAAACTTAAAGCCACATTTTGAAAACCTAACCCTGTCTTGAAATCCTAATTTGCAACCCTAACCGTGATTTGAAACCCTCACTTTGAAATCCTAACCACAAATCCTAACCTGACTTGAAACCCTTCTTGGAAACCTTAACCTTTATTAGAAACCCTCGCTTTGAAATTCAAACCACGATTAGTAGCCCTACTTTGAAACATTAGCCCTGTCTTGAAACCCGACCCATTATTTAAAACCCCACTCTGAAACCTTACCATGGCTTGAAACACTCACTGTATTTTGAAAGCATTGAAATGTTAACCCTGGCTTTAATCCTTCATTTGTAACACTACCCACGATCCTAACCCTAAGTATGAAACCCAAACAACTGTTTTAGACATTCAGCCCTGTCGTGAAACCTCATTTTGAAGCCCTAATCCTGGTCTGAAACCCCCATCTTAAAACCTGGTTTGAAACTGTACCTTAGATTTCAAACTTTAATTTCAAAACCTACACCTGATATGACACCCTAACTCTAGTTTGAGAAAGTAACCCAGCCTTGAAACGACAATTCGAAATCCAAGGCCTGTCTTGAAACCCCGCTTTGAAACCCTAATCCTGGTATGAACCCTAATTTTAAAACCTGGTTTGAAACCCCTCGTCTTGAAACCCGAGCCCATCTTTTTCCCTTCAGACTCTCCCGCCGCTTGCTCACGGAATCCCCAGGGAGAGCGCCTCACTCCTTGATTTCCCTCCCACATTTTCCAGCAGAGATGAGAGCTTTCTGGATCCCTGCGAGCCAAACAATGCAGACGTGGAATCAGGAGGGAAGCACAAGCAGATTTGGCTGAGCTCAGCCAACCCTCGTGGAATAACAATGAGCTCAGCCATCTCCTGCCGAAGGTTCGCATGGTGATGAAGAGCGAACGAGTCGAGGACAGTCGGTGCCTGAGCATTGACGGCCACGAAAAAAAACATCATCCTGAGATGATTCTTGATATCCTCACAGTGGTTCAGCTTATCGCCGCGTGTCTCCAGTTTGATCACTTCGGAAGACAAAAACAAGCTCACAATAACCTCGGTGGGTGTCAGCCGGCGTTCTATGAAATGGCGGCTGAATCTTTAAATATCACAGAAAGCGGGAAAAAGCACTGTCGGGGTTTTTCAGGACAATCTCTCAGGGCCTGCCACGTCATCTTTTGTGGCCCGCGAAAGAAAATCATGTGCATCAACATGCAAGATTCTAGCTAAAATCTGTACCAAATTTCAAACTGTCAGAAGTAATGAAAAATAAGTTTGAGGTATTACAAGCATTTTTTTTTTTTGTTACGAAACCCATTTTATGACTCAAACAATAGTTGAACAACCTATGATCCTAGACTACTGATTTCAAAACTACTGTAGTTATAACTTTGTTGTTTATGGATACTTATATGATAGAGCGTTGAAGCATTTACATAGTTTCAATGTCATAATGGCCTTCTGAGAGAAACTGGAACAACAATGTGGCCTGCGACAAAAAAATGATGCCCAGGGTATATCTCGGTTTAATCTATTAATACAGGCGATTTTAAACATTTTTAGAGGGGGCCTCCATTATTTGCAAGTTTTTGTGTCAGTGGTTGGTCCCTAAGGGCTCGCTGTATCATTTTTTATATAAGGAGCTATTTGTGTGAAACCCAGGACAGCATCAATAAACTGAAATGGGAACGGGAAGTCCATGTCCCAAGATGCCAGTTCTCAAATGCACGGCATCACTACTTCACGTCAAATGAACCAGAACCACTTTCTGCACCATCAATGTTGTTACAGGAACATAGGAACTTTTCATCCTTTCAGACTCTGAATGTGGGGTTTAATTTAACCCTTCAATTTACCCACTTCGGAGGTAGCAATAGAGGAGGGAGGGCAACTGTGTGATCTTATAGGCTGGTATGAGATTCTGATCACCTTGAACAAAAATATTGTGTCTTCACAATACCGCAAAAATACAGCTTTAAAATGTATTTATTTTGAAATGTTTGGGTAAGTAACTTTTTTTCCCCACGGAATGCAATTTATTTTATTTGAAAACAACAGAGAATATTTTCAACACTAAAGCCAGAGCAATGTTAGTTTGCCAGTCAGCTGCCTGTGTCGCAAATTTATTGTATTTTTTCCACTCTACCAGTCATAGACATGCTCTTGAAGCTGATTGCAAACGTTCATTTTCACATGGCATTATAGTATTTGCTTGTGCATGATACTGTTTCAGACAGTGTACTTTGCTTTAAAGTGGCTCTAGATTTTCACCTTTCCTAGCTGATTATCATTGGTAGAATAACTTAGTGCGGGGTCTGTTGTTATGTAAATCCCACTCTTTCCTAACCGGTGGGGGCAACGCAAGGGCAGGATGTATCACTTGTTAACTGTGAGGCAAAGGTGGGCAGGCTGTCGCGAGACACAGCTATTTATTTAGTCAAGTAATTAAAAAGTCAATTTCCACCAATATGTCCCATTTAATGTGTTCATGTTGGGCCATGCTCATCAACTTTGCTTGAGTCCCACTTGATGTAAAACGTGCTTGACCTACAGCAAATATTCCTTGTATTGTACAATGAAATTCACCAGAAAAATGTCAAAAATAACACTTCAGTGGTGCCTTGGTGTGCGGGTTTACTTTGCTCCCGGGGCACAGTGTAATGCACACATCGGGATATACACGGAGACCTTCGCAACCGCTCCGTAAGATGCACTAATTTTTCAACGATTTTTCGCAGAGGGTAAAAAAACCCACATATTAATGTTAAATAAACTTCAACTGTAAGTGATCTGGCCCAGCACATCATTTTATGTGGCCCGCGAAAGCAAATCAAGCATGTCAACTTCCATGATGCTTGCTAAAATCTGAACCAAAATTTCAAATTGTCATATGTAATCCACAATAGCAGTCATTATTCTTTACTTCTGATTTTAAAACGAGTTATTCATCAATTTTTTGTGCGCTGTGTATGTAATATGTGGAGGGGATTAAACATTTATTTGGTTTCCCAAAATTCATAGCAACCCTCCAAGGGAAACCGTAACTACAATGTGGCCCGCGACAAAAATGAGTTTGACACTCCTGGCTTAAAGTCTCTGTTTTTCACGATCTGTCAAACTTGTTGCTTGTTGTGAAGTGAGTTGAGTTGATTTCACTGCCTTCACCTTGCGCTTGTACCGGTACCTCAGATTTTTCAATAGCACATCAAAACAAAAAAAATTGGTCAAGCGATCGATGGTTTGTGTCTCGAGTCAGGTCATTTGTGAGTCAGAGTATCATTGTACAAGCAATGGTGAAGAAAGATCTGAAATAGGTTCACTTGATCCCTCTTTCTGTAACACATTCGGAATTCACTGCTATAAATCGGACTTTGATGCTGCTCATGTGGACTCAAGGTTGACTACGTCACACGTATGGCGAGTACATTAAACAAGTGGAGCACAACCTTCGAGTGTTCTGCTCCCTTGCATACCAAGCCAGATAGGCTCACACTTATTTTTATTTCATTTTACTTTCTAATTATTCCCCAGCTGGACGTGCGATGCGAGCAATTTCCTGATGTAAGCAATCACAAATGAAGAGTGCATTAGAGTGTCTCCGGTGCGCTAATAGCATAAGTGGGCGCTCTCTCAAGTCCGTGTTGGCAAAATGGATTAGCTTCGGCACCCCTCACACACCCACACACACACACGCCACATAACTTTCACTCTTTTTCAGCAATTCGCAACCCATTTGGTTTCATTCCATTAACAAAATGAGTTTGCCTCGTGGGAGGAGTTTGGGGATTTAAAATCCCAGTCTGACGCATTTGGAATAATGGAGGAATTATTGTGGTTTGGATCAGTAAAAACGGACAAAATCACCCAGTGAGTCAGCCTGTTGGACAATAGAAAGGCAGAGGTTCGCATATGTTTTGGGTTCACAGCACCCTGACAGTCGAAGTTTTTTTCTAATGAGCCCTCATAATAGATAACGCCAATTAAGGACAGCTACTGTGTGTACCCCAAATGCCTTACAATTAAAAGTTGGCCTTTTTCCAAGAAAAAAAAGTCAATGGTATGGTAATGGCTTCATTTCATTTATTTTGGGGAAAAAATGAATTTATGAGTATAAAGTCAACAAACAGCATTAAGTTAGGAGTTATGCGCTTTCATAAATGAACATGTCGAAATCCAAACCGCAGACAAGGTCGTGGTTTTATTTGCAGAAAGATCCGGAAAGAATAGCTGCTTGGCATGGGGGATGTGCCGATACCCATCTCTCATTCTGTCAAGTGGCTTTTTATTCTTGCACCTTTTTAATAATTTCTTTTTTCTCCATTTTTGCTCTGACAATTGAGATCGAACACGTGAAGTTGCCAAAGAGACTACAGCACGAGACAGATGAATAGCACTTATATAAATGTGCTGCAGTATAAAAGTTCAACCATGAAAGCATTGTCTGTGGTCGATCAAATTGTGCTTACAATTCCAATGCTTCAGGTGGGTCAAAATGAGCTTTCCACGAGGGGACACAATGAACATTTTCACTTTTGTTCTCACTGAATGATTACTGTCATCTTCCAAACAAAGTCCACCTTGACAAACTTTTTATTGCCTGTCATTGGCAGGTTGTGTTGAAGCAAGAAAGAGCTCCCTTGCCTGGGGTTAGAAAAACATTGTGGCTTCAGTTACCTAGCAGGTTATTTTGTTGTTGTTTCCATGGTTGCAGCACACAATAATAGAAAGCCATGACTCGTTCTATATGTCAACCAAGCAGGCATGTAGCAGCTTCCTCTGTCCATTGTCCTTCATTCCATCATCTTGTTCTGTGAATGCTGGCTCTTTTTTTTTTTTTTTTTGCTTTTCTGCACAACCTTAAAGTGGAAATATTCTGGAAAAAAAATCTACGTTTTAATGGCTTCAACAAACAGGTGCGCCTCCGCACTGCCTGCACACCCATCATGTGTGAAATTAAACAACCAAGAAAATATTGTCTTGGATACTTATGAAAATGTGACTATGATACAATAATAAAAATAAAATGAGAAATAAAATTATGAAAAAACAGCAAGAAGGGTAGCCACCAAAAAGTATGACTATTACAAGTGTCTTAGCTCAGCAGCTGTTTGGACAACATGTCAGATAAATATAATAACAAATAGTACCGAAAAACGGATTCATCACAGTACTTGTTAATTGATTTCCAGCTCATCAGCTGTTTGTTTTTTTTGTTTGTTTTTTTAATACGTGACTTATCATTCATAATAAACAACTAACAGATCCGCAACCGCATTGACCTCTTTGGAATAGACCTGAGGACAAAGACAGAAAACTTTATTTGACAGCTTTTATTTTTTTTCCCCCCACCTTTCTGATTTTAGGTGTCCCAGGTTCCCGTGGAGGCCTGCGAGCAGTATGGAACGTGTGCAGAGTGCCTAAACTCCGGGGACCCTCACTGCGGTTGGTGTGTCCTGTACAACACGTGAGTCGGCATGCGCACAAATACACATGCACGCCGTGTCTAAGGGATTAAGGGCGTAACAAACAGCTAGTGGGATGTTATATATAAGAGGAAGCATGTGATTTGTGCAGTTTCAGGGCGAGCAGTTTATTTTAGCGCAGTCAAAGACAGGAAAGGCGAGGATTGTCTCCCATAGCCGCACGACCCTCGAGCTCGGCCAACAATTGATTGTAACCCGCCCTCAACACCTCATAAACAACCAAACCAAGACACCCAACCAGTCCTGGCCCTATTTAGACCAAAGCCTTTTCTCATCCAAAAACACTATGACTAGACCATAGTGTTAGCTGTAGTCCTCATGCTAGACATTAGTCCTAGTCCTCTCCCACACCTTAATCCTAGAGCCTGAGACCCAGTTCTAGTCTTGGCCTAAAACAACAGCCTTAAACCTTGGGCCTTAAACCTAGTCTTGGCCAAAGATATTACTTTTGATCTTCACACCAGACATTGGAACAAGTCAGTGTTTCATGCCTTCGACATTGGACCTCCTATAGACTTACCGGTAGTCTTGGCACAACACAAAGCTAGTCCTAGCCCTAGTATTTCAAACAAAGAAAAACTGGAAATGGATTATGAACAATGAAATATATTAAGAGTACATACTTTCCACATATGCACATAAATAGCATTTTCGTCATACATCTGGTTAGGCAGTGTGTGGTCATACGGTATGTGTCCCTCCCCCAGTAGCCCTGATTAAAAATGGCAGCACCCTCCAGCATTTAATTTGCCCATCTCTGCCTCACATCTAGTCCAAGTCCAGGTCTGAGCCCAAGACTTTTTATTCAAGCCTACCTCTTAAACCTAGTCCTGGCCCGAGGCCTTAATCTTAGGCCAGGATTTTGCACTAGTTCTTAATCACAGTCTTGGCCTTAGATCTAGCCCAGAACCATACCTGTCAACTCATACGGTTTAGCCATAGTTCATACGGGTTTTGTGGTGAATCTTACATATATGGCCATATCGCACAAATCATACGGATTCTGAAAATTTCCATTTTTTTTTTTTTTTTTTCTTCCCCTAACAGGTAGTTCCGTTTGCTTTTGCCCAGAATGGTGCTAGTGTACTCGAATGCTTTCATTTCTGGTAACTTTCCAGTAAATCACGTGGTTCCTAGTTGAAAACAGCAGAGTATTCATTGCATACTTCGGTAGTGTACAAGCAAGTTCTACAAAGAAACAAATATATCATTCATATTTCGTGGGTTTTTTTCTGCCGTTATTTTGACATATAAAATGCTTTGGTATGTTATAAGGATTTTTTGCTTTTTATAAGGATTTTTTTGGTCGTTTATACAGGTTGGCGCTCTGAAAAGTTGACAAGTATGCAGAACCTGAGACTAGACTTAGCTCATCTGAGACCTTAGACGCGGCAGAAAATTTCGCATTATTACTAGGTCTAGGCCTTAGACCCCTCAAAATTTTATTGTCTGGGACAACTACCGGTGGTGCGGTGGCCAGGAGGAAGGGGATTGGGGATTAGCTGGGCCGTCACATCAGGACCTCATCATACCCGCGGGAACATTTTGGATCCGACAGAGCCAGATTATCTCTCTCATCTTAATTATGTGACCCCCCAGGTTAGCTTGTATAATACCTCGATATAGACCATTGGGGATTGAGGAGATTAAAAGCCTGTGTTTTGCAAGACGGCCTGCAATGTTTGAAGCTGACCTGAGCAGGGTGGATTTAGCAGCGTTTTATGGTGATGTGTGCGTTTCTGTGAGCTCTATCTTGATGAGGATTGACGTCACTTAAATTGCAGCTTTCACTGTTGTCGCATCACCACTGACCTTAGAGGAGAGAAATAATGCTTTGTTTTAATCTAAATTAACTCTGTTTTTTCCCCCCCATTGCCTCCTGCCATGTCTAATTATATGAATTAATGGTGTCCACTTATCACAAAATTGCTCGGCCTCCGTTCCCTCAAGTCAGTTGTGATCCATCATTCGGCAGAACAAGACCACTTTAACTTTCTGTCAATGGAATCCACTCTTTGCCATGTTTCTGGTCTATGAGCAGATTTCACAAAGCCACTTTTACACCACGTGCTAACAGCTATGTATGACTAAATAGGTTGAACTTACAATGTAAATCCAAGTGCCCAGTTCCGATTTAATGCCGATATCAGATCTTTTTCTTGCTTTTTTCCATTGTATTTGCTTTTATTTAGCTTTGTCTGCAGCCGCGTCGGCATCGCAAAGGAGCATCTTTTCTCAATTTCCTGAGCTGGATCAATAACGGTTACATTAAATAAATAAATAGATAGATGTACATTTCAAGTGGCACATGTACAATATGGCTGTGTGTACATTCACAGACACTCTAATTGCACGTAAGCACCTCAACGAGTGTCACCACCAGGCACAAACAACACAGCAGTAAATGATATTATATAAACAATACAAATATTCAATGTTGCAGGACGTCGAGATGGCTTGGTGTGACTTTTTCCCCCATTTTAATGATTTTAATGACAGTAATGTCTACATTACACAACCGGGCACCGACTGCAATTATTTTGCTTAATAAAAGATGGACAAGTTCTTACAGGGCTTCAGAATAGGAGCACAGTAGCCCCGAACCGAAAATTTTAGGGATGGAATTAGAAAATTTAGGGCCACACAAATTGACTTGCATAGAGGATTTTCATATCCTCAATCATTTTTACTACATTACTTATAAATGTGCAAAATGTATGTGGAGCAGAGGTTTGTCAGAAACATAAAAACATTCAAGAAACAATAAAACAAACAAACAAACAGCAAATTTATTGGTCACATATGCACGAGTTGATGAAAAATTAAATTGCACTGTATCAAATTTTCGAGGCAAGCTGCTACCATTTAGGTGAGCCCTGTCTGATGGACCGTATTTATATCATACTGAATGCTTGAATCATTTCTGCTGTCATTCAGACTGACAAACTGGTACAGATGCATTACGTCTGATCTGTGCATTTACGGTGCACTTACATCGGCGTACACACATTGGATCTTTATTTATTGCATGCAGTCAGATTCAGATTAGAAGATATATGATTCCATGCCTTTTTTTCGCTGGTATGATGACTACACCGATTGTGCCATCTGAAAGCAAAACATTGGAATTGCGTCACTTGAACCATGCATTCGCTAAAAGTTATCATGAGTTCCGGTGAAGCACAAGAGGTGTTGCACTCCGGGTTTGTTACTTAACACTCAAGCATCTGCCCTCAAGACAGACATGCCACTCCACCCATCGCCCTGTCAACAAGTCTGGCAAACAATTAATTGGAGCAGCCTGTCACCAAGGTCTCCCTACAATCAATCGGCCCAACTTATGCTGGCATTTGACCATCGACCTTTTCCTGGTCCTCAGACTTAGACCTATTCTTTGCCCTACACAATAGACCTGGGTCATAGACATAGACCTACCTATTGGAGGCCCTATGTCACAGACACAGTCCAAGGCCTAATGGCTTTAGACCCAGTAATAATCCTTGCCCGAGTCCTTAGAACTGGGTCTAGTACTGGCCCAAGAGCTTATTCCATGTTTTCGTTCCAGACCTTGGCCTTAAACCTGATACCTAGTCAGAGCCCTAGAATTTATCGTTACTACTCACTCTAGAAATTGGTGCTTGGACGCTTGTCTTTGACACCCGTTAACAAATTCTGACAGTGCAGCCACTGAAAAGGCAAGCTCAAACTAAATTATAAGTTGAAAACTGACTTTAGTGCTCAGGCAATGAATCCAGTGCCAACCTCCATCTTCCTCGGAGTAAAAGATATTGGTCTTGGACCAACATCAATGTGGTCACAAAATAAAGTGCTTACAAACAGAGGCACTGTACCCTCAAGATATATTTAATTATTTACGCACTGAAATTAATGGTTACAGTTAGGGAGCGCTTATAGTCGTGGTTATAAAATGTACTTTTTGTGGAGCATTCTCATCGGCTGGATTCTGAGGCTCTGTCTATAAATGAATGCACACCTGCTGGGGGGGGGGGCTGCTTGGCGAGGAGAATGGGACAAACGGCCCCTATCACACAAAACTTGATAAATAAAACAGCAACATGAAATGAGTATTTTTTCGGCGGCACTTCAGCTGATGAGTGGTCGCAGGCCGGCAATCGCTGCTCCTCGCAGCCTCACTTGAGGGGTCCAGCCACAAACAGAGCTATCCCCAGCTTTCCTTTCTGGCCCTCATATCGCGGTGTAATTATAACAGAAATGGCTGAGCTTCTCGAGCACCCTTGGCGCCACCGGAGAGCTCGTAAAGTGCCGCCTGCCCTCGGTGATGCTCGTTAAAGATGTGCCGTGTATGGCCACAACACATTTCGCTCAGTGTGCTGATACAACTGAGCAGTGCAGATGAGAGACTCGTACTTTTTTTCTCCAATGCCGATCCCGTGTTTCAGCGTAACTGGCCTCTTCACGTCTGAAGCTACTGAGAGGTGACACTGTCACAAGACTGTGGGTCAGAACACAGCCTGCTTCAACAAGTTAATGCATTAAAAATTGGTTAAAAAAAAAACAACAACAACAAAACAAACAAAAAAACATCTTAATAATTCGTCCCTTTTGCCATTGTGGATCTTGCTTTGTCCTCTGGGGCACAACCGTGCTGGAAAACCAAAGGGTCTTCCCCAAACTGTTCCCAGAAAAAAGCATAACGTTGTCCAAAATGTCTCGCATAGATGAATAATTAAGATTCAAGCCAGGATAAGTATTCAAATCAGTGTTGCAAGCCTGGGGCAACGATTAAAAAAAAAAACAACAACAACAAAAAGTCATTTTTAAGGCAACACAACAATCCTGTCGAATCATTTGCACCCAGATTCCACCCAAGCAATGATGTGAAAAGCATGAAAATGCGAGCGGAGCAGTGCCCGAGACGCACGAGCAATTTAGCAGCTGCTCACTTTTGCCATGCAGCCACCGGACCAAAGCAGCAATTCATCCTGTCACCTTTTCATCACGCACATTTGCAAGTAGCAATGACGTTATAATACTCGACATGGATCATAACTTAAAAATAAGAGATTTTACGTTTTAAGGCATTGTCATTATTATTCCATTTTGCACTGTCTGACTATATACCGGTATTATTTTTTGTACTGTTGAGGACAAAAATGTTTCAATAATTTTCTCTGGTCATCATCATTTTATTTGAAAACAACATATTTCACATGTTAATAAAAAAATTGAAATACCCTCTAGTTACCTTAATTTTGCGTACAGATGCTTGAAAACTGACAATTGAAAAACAAGTCATGATAATAATTGTGATTTATATAAATATACGTCATCAACCCCCATCTTCATCTCTGAATGGCTACCGCTCCGTGAAAATCATGTTCTGTACTTGTATGAACTGGTCCTTGTCTTAAAATAAATGAATAAATACATAAATGAATGAATGAATGAATAAATAAATAAATAAAAGCCATCACTGACTGAGATGATGTATCAAATTATCTGCATTGTTTGTTGTACAGGTGTTCAAGAAGGGATCGCTGCCCGAGGGCAGACGAGGCCTACCGCTTCAACACTGACATTGACCGCTGCGTGAAGGTCATCGCTCACCCAGAGAGCATCGCCGTATCAGCCCACAGCGTCCCAGTGAGTCTGCTTCACGTCCTCTCTCGCCCATACGACAGTACGTTGCCACGCAAGTAGTCAACATCAACAGTATTTTCAAGTACAAAGTTTAATGAAGGCAAATCTTCACTTCTAGCATTCAAAGATTACCTTCATCATATACATTTTATCAACTCAGATAAGGCCAAGTGGCACAGCTGACTTAAGCAGAGTCAGCCAATTTCCGTTTCAAAGCATCTCAAAGCCTGTCGCTTCACACTCAATCCTGTCTGACGTACAGCGAGGCGAGCTTATTGACTAATCGCGGCACATTCACCCTTTTCCTAGCTGCTGCTGGAGGTGAACAATGTTCCGGACCTGTCGGCGGGAATCACCTGTTCCTTTGGGCAGCAGGCCGAGGTGGAAGGACACGTCAATGGCAACAGGGTCATGTGTCTGTCCCCGGCAGGGAAGGAGGTCCCGCTGATACCAGAAGGACAAGGTGCGCCTGAATAAAGGATTTGTTGCTCAGTGACTAACTTCCACCTTTTATTGAAGAGGTTGCCAGTGAAAAGTAACTGACTGTCTGAAGTGCAAAGGATCGGTCTTAAGAGGACATCTTCCAAATCATAACATGACCATAAAATTGGTTCAACAGGGCAAAAACATGCCGAAGATTGGTTGTGACAAATTTTGGATGCATAACGCTTTCTTTTCCTTTTTTTTTTTTGGTTTAAAAAAAAAAAAAAGTCCAAATATTACTTTTGGACAGTTGGAGTAAGAAGAAAAGGTCAGATATGCATAGGACAGCAAATGTCTGAAAACTCTGAGACCCCACCAAAGCAGGAAATATTGACCCCTGAGAGTCCAGACTGCAAATGAATGGTGCTTGTGCGAAGCCGCCACTGGCTAATTTAACCTAATTGTGGTATCATAATTCTGCTAAAAGCAGAATAGCTCCACAGACATATTTTTGAAAATAGACGCGTCACAAAAGATTTACATAATTGTTGGGTGGGAACTATTTGTAGAGAAACCGTTACAAAGTTTGGATTAACATGTCCCCTTCAAAAGAGGCTTCTCTCCAAAGATAGTGCAGCAAAATCAACACTTCATGGCATTCACTTTCTCTCATTCTGTGGTGATGATGTCGCAGCTTTTGAAGAAGCTTTACAAGCTACCGGTTGTGTGTGTGTGTGTGTGTGTGTGTGTGTGTGTGTGTGTGTGTGTGTGTGTGTGTGTGTGTGTGTGTGTGTGTGTGTGTGTGTGTGTGTGTGTGTGTTCGGCAAGCAATTAGAAGTAAGAGCAAACTTTAATGGACTGTAAAAACGCTCACTGCAGTTCTCTTGGGAGTGTGTGCTTACGTGTCTAAGTGTGTGTTTGTGAGTATCGAGCCGATAAGCTGAGGTTCAAGTCATGCTGAATCCACAGTTCCAAGTTGGGACACGATACCCGACCGTGATGATATTACTTGAGGCATGAACAAAAGACGAAGATGAATTTTGTTTAATATGCAAATAGTTTGTCCTCCGAGTGCAGTAATCCTCTCAAGTTTTCACCCCGCAGCAAGACGCTATTGCAGAAAGACAGACGCTAGGTAGACCTTCATAGCGAGGAGATAAGAAAGTACTGAACATTTTGTTTCTTGTTTGCCTGCACCTTCTCTCTCTTTTTTTTTTTTTTTTGTTTAGCCTTATTATGCAGCCTCCTCCTCACCCCTCTTTGACACTATTTTTCCACATTTTTGGCTAATTGACACTGCAGGTCAAAGTGTCCATTTAAGAATTGAAGCCGCATATGCTAATCATGGCCCATTGTGTTTACATTGACGAAATATGAAACATCCCAGGTGACACCCACATTGCAGGTGATTAACGACACAAGCATAAACCCTGGGAATGGAAAACACCAAAGCAAACAATAATTCATCAATAATGGAAGAATTGGCCTGGGCTGACTTCTTTTATTTAATTAAGGGGCACATTTGAAAATACTCTTCAAACGCACATTGGTTCACACCAACCGTTCAAAAACTCTGAGCGTTGTTCAAACGCCATTCGATTGCTCAGAGTGGACCAAAAAAAGGAGTGCCAGAGCGTGGTCTAGAGTCCAGAATCTAGATCAGTGGTTCTTAACCTGGGTTCGATCGAACAACAGGGGTTCGGTGAGTCGGTCTCAGGGGTTCGACGGAGCCTCTGCCATGGAGGGTAAGATACACGCGACTCAACATGTTAATTAGTTATGACACGCCTGCTTGGCCATCACTGGCTGCAGATGATCACATTACATTGCATGTCCAGTCAGTGCTGTGGGAAATTTAGTTCGCTTAGTAGTCAACGTGTGACTGTCCCGATAGTACGTCGTACAATTAAAAAAAAATCTTGTGTTGAAGGGTTTGGTGAATGTGCATATTAACTGGTTGGGTTCGGTACTTCTAAAAAGGTTAAGAACCACCGCTCTAGATGCTGGGGATACAGTGCGCACGTGTGTCAGGCAGTCCACATGGAATCAGTCAAGCACGAGTTGTGGATTGGTTTATAACAAAAACTGCATTTGGAAATTAATGGGAGGGGAGCGCGCTCTGCCTCTCCGAAGACACCACTCTCAGTGTGGTGGTAGGGCGTCAGAATGAATTTCTGAAGGTACCCAAGAGTTAACATCCAGATTTATCCACTAACTGCCATTTGCAATTTTTCTGCTTATTTAATTAGCAACTATCCTGAGGCATATTTAGAGCATATTTCATTGTCTATGCTTTCACTGTAGTTCAGACGGTGGGATTTCTTAAAAATGTGTTTCATTTTTTTGTTTGGGTGGCGCATGTGTGTATATATGCACATCACCAATCGTGTACAGTAAGCGCCAAAACAAGTTTAATATTTCGAATTCATCTTACATGACCGTTAGAAATAAATCTTAGAGATGACTTAATTAGCCAATGATGGTGTAGTGGTACACTCGCCTGATATGTGGCGTGGGATCGGTTCCTACTCAGTGACGGTATGGATGCAGGTGTGAATATGTATGCACATGCAGCAGGGACACTTTCAAATTTAGCTGCGCTCCAACATGCAAAGATTGTGTCTCACACAAGATGTTTCACTTCAACATAGTTCCTTGACACCATGGTACTACTCTCCTAATTAAAGGGGGAGTTGGTGCCATCTTGTGGCAATTTAGCGCTTCTCCGACAGAGCAGAACAACAAAGAGTTGAGTTTTCCAACAAAAAGTGGGGGATAGGTTTCACGAAAAAAAAAATCTGTTAAGGATTCCTATATTTCAATGAGGTCAAGCATGCAATGACTTGCTATAGCCGATCTACGCTCTTCTACTGCAGTCGCACTGGCCGATATCCAATATTCATCTGATTTTGACTTGCATTTGGATTCCAAACAAAAGATATCTGATTCCATGTTTGTTTTCTATTTATACGACCATGGCTCATATCTCAATCATGTCACGAGAGGAAAAAAACAAAAACAAAAGAAAACAAAACAAAAAACATCTGATCTGTTACACTTAATACAGGTAATGTACTCTAAATCCAGCCTTTTACTGACATTGTCGACCTCTCTCCTCTGTCAGATTGGGCCGGCGTAAAGCTGAGGCTGAACTCCAAAGAGACGGGTCAAATGGTGGCCAGCACGGAGGTGAAGTTCTACAACTGCAGCACGCACCATATGTGAGTCCACAGACCTCTGCGCTCGCTCACTCGATGGAGAGAGTTGGCAACCTCATTTAGGGCACTGATGGACTGATTCTTGCTACAGACGAGGCTCCCAGATAAATTCTTGAGCTACATCGGTCTGTCGGATTCCATTTAAGTCAACATGATGCATTTGTCACAGATCCAGTCATTGATGATGGGCAAATAAGCACAATAGTTGCAGGTGCCTAAATCATTACACTAAATGCCATTCGCAATTTTTTTTCTTTTTTTTTTTTTGTGATCCAACGTTTTCCCTAGGGACAACCGTTTCATAATTGTGTTTGTTGTCAGATAAAAGAAAGATAGTGTTAGCTGTGCTCGGGTACCTGGAGGGCAGATGAAACAATGCAGTAATGAAAAGAGGACTTTTCCCTCAAATGTTCACATTATACCATGCTAATAGACAATAAACATGGTGAGTGACTTGGCTTGGAACCATTATGCTAGTGGGACTGCATTTAGCATCATAAATGGCACCATGATGAACCACACTGCTTTACAAGAGACATGTGTTCGGTATTAATGTTAACCTGAAGTCAGATTAGGAGACAGCAATAACTGGATTGTCACTCTTGGTACGGCGGTCATTTAATTTTGTAAAATTCTCGAAAAAAAATACCTGGCATTATCTTTGCCCATTTTCTTCTTTTTATTGTATAATTTTTAAAAAATCGTCAAACACTCCTATGTATGCTTTATTAAATGTAGTGAACCAGCAGTATAAGGATAAGAAATGTGGCAGAAATAAATTTTCCTAAATTATCACTCGTTCCCATTATATTTCATATTTATACTATATGTATAGATATATTTTGTTTTTCTTGGAACCAAAATGGTTATAAGTCACATTTTATTGGGTTATTATAAAGTTGATAATTGATAGCCAAGCAGCACACATTTTCTTGGCAAATGGCTTTTTATTTTGTTGTCAGTGGTAGAAAATGAATAGGGATTATAAGAATACATCATGTATTACTTTGGGTCTCGGGTAGGAATATATATTTTTTTGTGACTTATGCAAAAAAAGAAAAAAATCATAGTCTACTCTGAAATAAAAATAATTTAACACTGCACGATGAAGTGATAATTTTACAAGACCCTTTATGACTTTTTCCAAAAGTGTTACATTTCATTGTAATGGTACAGCATTAAAAATTTCATTGCGCTTCCTCTTCATGGATATGAGTTCACTTTTTTCACTAATTGTCAGCTAGAAATCAGGCGGACTCACTTTAAGGTCCGTGTGGAAGAATGATGATTGAATGATTAATGAAGAATTAAAGAATGTTGTTACTTGTAGTTTATTCCTTTTGATTGGTGGTGTTTGCCTTCTACCCAAAAAACATTTTTATTCTGTAAGTTACACAAGTCGCGTTCTGACTGTACTGTTTGGCCTTATTTCTGTTCGGCTACTGGAATTGAACAGAAGGCTGTACAAATATTGCAGTACCACCAAAAACCATTGGGGCAGGTTGTATGGATCCTGAGCCCAGCCAGGGTTAATGGACCTTTAAGGTATTATCAGATCTGTGGCAGCACTGACAAACTAAGATTCTACAAGACTCAACATAAACAGCTCAGAGCAGATTCAAATGCAGAACCATTGATTGTGAGGAAGATTTGCAAGCCCCACTGATCCGCAAGATTGTTCAGAAGAAAAAAAAAAAATGGGAAAAACTGCTTTGTTGTGTCTTTTTGCTTACATTACACCAAAGTGTTGTTGCCTTAAGCACACCGATAATTGGGTTCAATTAGAACATTATGTCTCCTTTCCAATCGAAGTCAGCCAATGCATCTACCCTGAAAGATTATCCTGCAGTATGCGGTGGGTTAAGAGTGATCGTTCCTCCCCAACCTGCCCTAAAAACAGTCTCTCCCGTCTTCCTAATTGCAAACACTAGATCTACAGGTATTCAATCTTCCCGAATACTAATCAGCCGATCCACAAACTCCAGAATTGTGATGTGAAACGTGACGATTGCCAACAAGGAAGTAACGTCAAACTCGCGCTGTTTTCGGAAACAAATCAAAGAGCAATTGTTTGTCTTGAGCATTTGTATGTGTCTCTAAATTCATTCACCACAATCAAAATGACAAGAAGTCCAGTTTTCTCCTGTGATGATACTTGCGACTGTCAGTATGTGTGGTGTGCCATGTTTGTGCAGAGATGAAAGTCCTCCGGATTTTCCCGGAATTCCGGGTTTTTCAAATTTTTATGAAAATTTCTCCGGAGAATTGAGGAAAATTTGCATAATCCGGATATTAGTTGACAACATTGAACGAAGACGCGTTTGAGTTCGTTGTATTGCTTTCACGAGCGTAGCCATATTGAGGCACTAACACTAGTAACAGAAAAGAGATTTTTGTTTGTGTAATAACGACAGAAGGCATGATGGCGTTTGACTAATGGTTTAGTAGAACGAATGGCAACTCGCAACAACAGTAGCAAGCGTCATTTTGCCTCTTGGGTTATACCATCTCAACTAGAACGTGGGGGATAGTCCCCAAACAATTTTCGTCTCTTTATAAACACACCTGCTAAACCCCAGTGGAATGAATAAAAGACGCAGTCAACAAGACAGTTGTCGCAAAAAATATATTTGGCCAAAAAGGGAAAAACACAGATTGGCAGAAAATCGTGTCCGTCCGACTTCGAGTGTCGTCTCGGCTAACTTAGCTTAGCTGTTGTCGTGTGTGACGTCATTTGCGTCGGCGCTGATTGGTTGAAATCAAAAGACGCACTTGCGTACGTGTTCGCGCTGAAACACGCA
This sequence comes from Hippocampus comes, assembly GCF_001891065.2. Classification (NCBI taxonomy): domain Eukaryota; kingdom Metazoa; phylum Chordata; class Actinopteri; order Syngnathiformes; family Syngnathidae; genus Hippocampus; species Hippocampus comes. Next base: position 1,724,216 of record NW_017805002.1, read on the forward strand.
CAGCAGAGAGCAGCGGACTACTGCTGAGGCACGCTTAGCTTGAGTGGAGTCGCCACAACAGTAATACCCTCGCCTCGCATTCTCATGGCCTCGCCATATCTTGGAGATTTCGAA
>NW_017805002.1:1724434-1769508 GCF_001891065.2 Hippocampus comes
ATTTATTTATTTATTTTTTCCGGAATTTTCAGAAAAGTCCACTTTCATCTCTGTTGTCGTCTCGAGGACACCACACGCTATAAGATTAAATAATAAACAATTAAAGATACTTGGTTATTTATATCACTTCATATAGAGGTCACACGTTAAAAAAAAATCTACGAACATGTTCAATTTCAGTATAATTGTATCCCACTTGAACAATTGACCTCGATCAAACCAGTGGTAGACCACAATAAAGTTTTCTGTGGCCATGATAATCAACATAAGTTTGACGATTTCTTCACATTACGTAAATTTGGCTGATTCAAAACCCATTTACAGAGGTGCCTTGACATACAAGTCCCAGTTTTTGGATATAAGAGCCATTGCTCAGACGATGTTTTGCTTTGACTTGCGAGCATTTTTTTTTTTTTTTGATAGAAGCACTGGTGTCAGTAAAACCAACTCACTTCATACAAACAATTATTTAATTAAAAAAATACCAGTTGATTGAAACTAAACAAAGTGTTCCATGTTGTAGATTCACATCACTCTTTAAACAATGGATATTTTAACACAAACAGCAACGCATGACATGGCAATGTAACAAAACTTATGGGTATATATTCTTTATCCTCCGCAAAAAAGTAATATTACTGCAACTTACTGAGTCACCTGTGGAACTCTTCTGTTTTCCTTTCCTTTCATTTCAATGGGGAAAGACAAGTTGAGATGTTTTGAGTTACAGAGCAAATTAAACTTGAAACTCAGGCTGCCACTGTATACCCTCTTGGGATTTGAACCAGCAGCCTAGTGCACGCAATTTACTGTTCGGTAAATTACCCTGAGCCATGAGCTCATAATGTCATCATTCGTTGAAACACAATAATGTTACTCCTGGAGGTTGCATTTGATTGATGAAAGTGTTCGTAGTGAAATTACCCCGCAGTGGCAGAGAGCACACCGCCGATGCTAAAGGGGTCTTTGACTGCGACATAAATACGGGAGTATACCCAATTAAGTCATTACAGGGAGCAGTGGGAAGCTCATCATACATTACACGGCCCTTCATTAGCGTGGCGGTGACCCCTGCAAACTCCCTGTGATGAATATTTTACGTCCAACGCCGCTCCTGACCTGCAGCATCATATCATTAATAATCCTGACGCCGCAGCACTCTGGCAGTTGCAGCCTATTAATACTTCACCTCCACACACAAAAAAACTACATGTCTCTCACTTCCTCCCGCACAGCATATTTCAAATTCTTCCATGGCCACACTACGCCCCCCCCACCACCCCCACCCAAGCCTCCCTCACCACCCCTAGGCAGCTAATGATGATACAATAAATAGATGGCACTACATTTATTGGCGTTTGTCTGTGGTGCTGCAGCATTGCAGTACTGATTGTGGTTTTATAGACCCCCCCAACCCCCCACAAGCTTTTATTATATTTCAAGGTCGAACTCAGCAAAGTGGGAGTCAAACCCCTCTCCCGAAATTGATGTCTCTTAAAAGCAAGCCGTATGGTCTGATCATGACGACGACAAGTGTTGACCGTGTTGTTTATGGTAACGTGAAGGTTTACAAAAATTGGGAGGCGAACGATCAAGGTCGTGGGTGAATATAGTCGACTTCCTTGAGCTATGGCTATTTTTGTTGTCAAGGTTATGGCCAAAGCTGTTGTCAAAGCTGGGACAGGAGGGAACCCATTACAGTAACGTTCTACATAGATGATGCAACAGTCAAAGAAATGTTTATTATACAAGGGGTCGAAAAAAAAGATGACAGCATTTGAAACATGATACAAGTTTAATTTGTTCCTTGACCGCATCGGTAATTTAAAACACTTGGATCTTAAATCATCTTACACATTAAAATGAATGGAAAAGCCTTTCATCAGCTCAACAGCAACCTCTGCATATGCATGATAACAATTCTGATCATTTGAATCATGTGTGTTGGAGAAGGTAAACATCGAAAACAAGCGGGACAGGGGCTCTCGAGTTTGTGACCCCTTGCATTAAAGGGTTAAAACACAGCCACATATGCTAATCATGGCCCATGTTAACATTAGCCTTAAACTAGCTGACCTAAGGCTAAGCTAAATAATATATACTGTAAATAAAAATAAATACCCAATATAACACATTAAATCTTTTCTTTCTTTGAAAGTGAAAAATCAATAGTTTGTCTTCTTTTTGGAATTGAACAAATCAGGCTCTGAAGTTACAGTTTCAACAGTTTGGATTATGCTGTACTACAAAAACACCAATGACATTTGTTATTTCCCAGGAAAGTCTTTTTAAATGTCATTCGAAGTTGCCTTTGTAGTGCAGTAGTTTATTTCCCCTTTATACAGCAACATATGTGTGAGGGATGCCGTTTCAAATGACTTAACTAGTTTGACGTTGCGCCTGAAGCATATCGCTAGCCGTGACATCCACTCGCCAGAGGCTGAGCTGTTGTGTGTTTGTTTACTTGTTAGAGTGTGAGCCAGTAACACTTCCCGTCTTGATACCCTTCTACCTTGTTCCGTACAGAAAATTCCGAATACAAACAATTGTATGTTTCACCTCTAATTATTGCTATTTGTGAGTTAATGTTTTGGGAATTTGTATTTTTTTTTTCATCCTGTGTGGTTTTACTTCTGAGAATTGCATGGTGGGCTTGATGCTCTTGTTCTCACATGCCAAAGATTTCACATCCCTGTTTTTTTACCCTACTTGCTACTGTGAAACAAACATTCTATCGAAATTAGATTTAAAAAAAATAATAAAAAAATGATTTGCTGCCTAACCGAGTTTCTTTCTCTTCCAGGCTTTTCACATTGGTTTGCACATTTTATCCAATTACCTTGTTAGTTTGCTTCAGAAATACATTTTCCCCCCTGCAAGCATAATAGCGAATTAAATTTCATGAGACCAATGTAAGCAAAAAAGCTCAGTTACAGCACAGCCAAGCCTTTGTTGTCTTGGCGGGAAGAAAACAGCCCTTTTTCTCCTCATTCTATTCCCCCGACAGCTGTGTATCGCCATCATCTGTCTGTCTGTTTGTTATCTTTAAACCTATGTATCCATCCATCCATCCATCCATCATTGTTAGCTCTTACTCAAATTTGTATTGCCTTCATGTATTACATGTATTTGATTTATTTTTTCTGTCATTTGCACAGCATGCACTAATGAGTCTACTTGATCCTGCAGGTGTCTGTCCTGTGTAAACAGCACATTTCGGTGCCACTGGTGTAAATATCGCAACATGTGCACCCATGACCCGAGCAGCTGTTCGTTCCTGGAGGGCAGAGTCAACGCCTCAGAGGTACAACACAAACTTGCTTGAATGGACTGAACGAAACTATACATACTGTATATTCACTAGTCAACGCCTTGACAGACAATAATATTCAGTTTGTCATGTAACTCAGCAACTTCATTTCTCGCTAGTAATAATCAAAATTAAAGCTGAAAGCAGCAAGGAATCGGCCGTCATGTGCCCGTTTTCATGGCGACCCCTCAATTGATCTTCAAACGTTGACTCCATGCTACACCCCCTGAATTTTTCCACGAGGAGCTCGTGATTGAATGCCGCAGGATCACATGTGAGATTACTCAGGCTATGTTCATAGTGCAGGGCAAAATGCCCAATTCAGATTTTTTGTTAAATCCCATCTCCTTACGTACTCATTCCCATCACAAAAATAAATGCGACTTCTGATGTGAACCCAATGCGCCCGTGGTGTGACACGCATGCGCATATAGCACAAGATTAAGTCACATGCACGCCAAAAAAAAAAAAAAAAAGATGTCACATGGCAGTGTTTACTGAAGTAAATATGGTCCCGTGGGTAGGGACTCATTTCACCATCTCATATTGCCAGAGTAGTGAGGCAAGAGGAGGTAGAAATATTTTGGTGAAATGAGGCAATGCTCCTCAATCTCCACATTTAATGGAGATATCTATGACAGATGATGTCACGTCACTGGAATAAATGAACCATCTGTGTGGCCAAATCACGACGATCACCACAAATGTCCACTTTATGCTTCATGGTTCAAATGGGATTACATAAAAGTCAGCACTGAGTGATGATGTATAGGTCGGATATGTACAGATGAGGGTTCACACTGCAGATGCGATATCCACAAATGGAAGAGGCCCACATGGGCAAAAACAAAATTGGAATTGAGCTACAGCGTCAACGGTGAAAATACAAACATTTTCCGCAGGATACATGTGCTTTCAAAAGTTTTTTTGAAAGCCACCAAATGGGCGACTAATTTGTTGCAATGATTAAACACGATTATTCCAAGGAAAATTTTTAGGGAATACAGATGTTTTGATTCCATATTAGATCTACTGTGATTATGTAGTTTATGTAGTGGCTCTCCAGATATAACCCCTAAACTGATACCACAGCGCATACATTTCACAAACACAACTGCTTGGATCTAAGCATGGCTTTAATATGCAGTAAAAACTTGCAAGCAGGACATGTATTATTGGGATTAGAGATGTCTTTGCTTCTGTAATCCCCGAGGGACATACTGAAGTGCGCATTAGTAGTACAGATGATGATGGGCAGACATCGAGATAGATGACAGTGACAGATTTTTAATATCTTGTGGAGAAACAGTTATGTAAACACTCCAGAAAAGATGCAGGCAGACCGGCAATTTATGGACACCATGGACGAAAATGCACCATCAAGTCAAACCACTTATTACAATCTGTTTCAATAAGAAACCAATTTTAGGTGATAAAGAATATCAGAGGAATTTGTGTCAGGTTAAATGCTTGGTTGGCCTGTTTAAAGAAGGTGCGTATCCCAAAAAGAGGGATAGATGCTTACTTTTCCGAACTAATTTGGTTGATTTTATATTTCCATGAATTCCACTCCTGCTTGTCAGATTTTTTTTCTTTCTTTATTATTCAGGACTGCCCCCAGCTTCTCCACTCCGGGCAAATCCTCATCCCGGCTGGCGAGGTGCGACCAATCACCCTGAGGGCCCGCAATCTCCCGCAGCCGCAGTCGGGTCAGCGCGGCTACGAGTGTGTGGTGAAGGTGCAGGGTGTCGGCCATCGCGTCACTGCGCTACGCTTCAACAGCACCAGCGTGCAGTGCCAGAACAGTTCGGTATGGCTTTTTATATTGTGGGTGACGTTTTACTATTAAATTTGGTTAATCCATTTTTTGACATTTTGTTTTCTTTAATCACCTTTTGACACATGGTGTATGCGCATATACGGTTTGCCGCTCCTAATGTCATTTAATTTAACCTTTCAACTCTTTTCTCCATTTTCTTTTGGAAGCAAATAAATGTTCCCGCTAATTTGCTGTGACCTCGTCTTTTAAAACTGGGGGTGTCAGAGCCACAAAACCAGAGCAATTGGCTACAGATGAATACGGGAGATGAGATGTCTTCTCTTTGTTGCTCGATTACAATGCAAGGCGTGTCGTCTGTGGCAATGCATGAAAAGGGCATCTTCTTCTGACGTGGATGATGACAGATGGTTAAAAAGCCACTCGTCTCACCGCTGCCCTTTCATCCTCTCTTCCGCCTTTCCGTCCTTTCTCCACTCACGACTGTTTACTGTTTTCCAGTACATGTACGAGGGCGTGAAGATCAGCGACCTGGCGGTGGAGCTCGCCATTGTGTGGAACGGCAATTTCATCATCGACAATCCCGAGAAGATTAAAGGTGTCTTTCTCAATCCGTCTATGCCAATAGCCTGGAGTGCGAGAGACTCATTCCACAATGCTGGGGATGGATGGGTCACTAAGGGCGTCTCAAGGCCCGCCCAAAGTGCTCGCAGGGAAAGTTCACAATCCCAATAAGCGCTTATCGAGTAGCGGGCAGTCATTAGTGTGTCACAAGGGGTGAAAGATGGAGCTGCAAATTTGTTTGCCTGGGCTGCCTCGCCATGATCGTAATCAAGGACAGACATAGTCACATAGTCATGAATTTCTGCTCTTAGAAAACTGCAACACAATCCAACACAACGTACATAAACTATAAAGCAACTACCGGTACTTGAAAAGCATAGCTTGTAAATGCTGAACAGTTCTGTTACGTTTTGGTCACCCCAATTTATAAAAAAAAAAAAATACTGATTAAATGAACAAACCGCAACACTAATTATTCAGTCAAGATGTAGCGGGTGAATATTGGACACAAATGTAAAACCTAAGGTCCCTATTTTCGAAGGCGGGCACCCGTGCGCTCTGTGTAAAAACAGGCGCATCTTCATTTTGGTTCAAGGGCAAGTCTAGTCTCACGACCACATTGCACCTTTCTGGGCATTATGGCAGATTGAGCTGCCATATCCCTGGTGTGTAAAACCGGGTGCTGAGACACATCTTGCAATTTTAGGCTCGTAAAAAGCAGGTGTAAATGGTATTGCAGGTGGTTTAACACAATTTTAAGGTTTTGTTTTGGCAGACAGATGTGGCGCTCCGCAAATGTGTGTGGTGGATATTACCACGTTTCATTCATAAATATGACAACCGTGTGGGATAATCCCTCTGAAATATTGTAGGAATCAGTCCACTGAACAAATTATTATCATTATGATCTTCAAAATATTTTAATAGCACCCCCATGAACGTGCGGCGTAACTACAAAATGTGGGGGGTTGGGGGTGTATACACACGTACGCATGCACCACAGAGGATACAAGCTGGTCTCGAATTACCCACGTAGCATGCATGTCTGACAATATCATCTGCAAGGGGAGATCTTGCAGTTTACCGGTGTAGGCACACTTTTCATGCAGCCCGCAGCGAGTGAATTTTTGCTTTTCACAGCACTCACTTTCACCACCCTCATTTTAACGGGAATAAGGGAGGCCGCTTCGATTGGACAGAAGTTGTCTGCTTCCATCCCACTTATGTTTAACTCTTAATAAATACGTAAACAACCAAACAACCTCGCAGATCAACCAACCACCTAACCGCTATTAACAAAGCATGTCCACGAATGTTATACCCTCAATTTTATCTGGTTTCTTTTGAGGCGATTTGATTTAAAATTGAAGGCATTTTCTACCACAAATTAGACAGTCACACAAGATCCACTGATTAGATTTAGACATTTCAGTGTGAACAGCCACTGCGCCACAGTAAACAAAAATGAATGTCTTCAATGGTCAGTAAATGTATCTTGTTTTCGGATTTTGATAAATTGCATGGGGGTATATTTTATCGTGTCGCGATTCTGGATCAGCCATTTTGCCAAATCACTCTGGAATAAATCAGCATATGTGGATTTGTGTCCCTCGCTCAGTGCACCTGTACAAGTGCAGCGCCCAGCGAGACAGCTGCGGCATGTGCCTGCGGGCAGAGAAGAAGTTCCAGTGCGGCTGGTGCAGCAACGAGGGCAGGTGCACCATGAAGCGTCACTGTCCGCCCATATCGCCGTACGCCAGCCGCTGGCTCGACCTCTCCGCCGCTAATGTCAAGTGCACCAACCCACGCATCACCGAGGTCTGTCTCTTTGAACTTTTGTCTGACTGGATTGTCTGTGAAGTAGTTTAATGAAGTGCTTTGTCATTGCCAAGTGAAAAGTTACAATCCGCTGAATAGTATCGTCAGTAATCGGCCACTATATCATGGTTCAGCGGTCACTGTCCCACTATATAATCTGTTAAACATAAAAGAAAATGTGTTGAATTATGTTTGGACTGTTTACGTGTTTAAAAACATCTATGTGAATTCAGCGTGTAGACTAAACTTTTTTTTGTTTGTTTTTTACATGATCACTTCATATCACGGATTGGCACCATTTGCATGTGGGTCTGGGATCTAACAATGCACAGTGGGATCACCGTATTCATATTTAGTATTCGGGCTCAAAACGTCAGGCAGTACAAAGACCCCCTTGAAATCGCTTTTTATCATCATCACCCTTCTGACAAGTTCATCGAATTCAATATTTTAGATATGAGCTTGATATGGTTGCAGTTAACTAAGCTCACTTCACAACAGGCAGCAAATTGGAAAAGAGGATTCTAGCTGTTTGGCAGCTTTACTATCAACATACTGTAAAACGAATAACGTCTATTTAAAAGAACCACATAGCTTTGCCTTCAGCCAGTGCTTCTCAGTTATTTTCTGTTACGTCCCTCCAGGAAGAACAAAACATTTGAAGAGGAAATATTGACATATTACAACAATGAAGAACTTTTTTTTGTGTCTGTAACAAAATATTTGCCTGAAATTCAAACAAATAGTGAAACTGAAAACATTTTTGAGGGCAAACTGAACTACTGTATATACTGACAAAGAAAATTTAATAACATTGAAAAATAAATACAAATAGCTCAGCAACGTTAGCTCCAACACAATATTTTTAAAACTCTTTAACCAACAAAATAAAAACGAATGAAACAATTCATTCATTTTTTTTTTTTTAATCAAAATGAGCAAATCAGGATTAATGGCTGTTGTGAGGACTTTTTGGAATGCACATTTATTCAAAGTGGGGCGATCACAAGGACTCACCAGTTGAGTTCTCCCCATCTGCGGTTTTCATCAAAAAGAGATGTGAATGCCAGAGCAAACCAATTTTTTCGGGATCTCAGAAGCTTTTGTGGGTGTGTGTGACTCAATGAAATGTGAATGCTAACACAGTAGGGGAAGACGCCTCACTCGGTAAACATCATTCTCCATAAAGATCACGTGTCATGAGCATATGCATTAGCATACTCATGATTAAATATTAAGAGCTGCTCGCATGATTGTCAGAGTTCGTTGGTGCCATGTGACGAATCATGACACCTGAAAGAAATTTTAATTAGGCTCTCGTCAAACAAAGGCCTGCCATAGTCTAGTGAAAATACTACATAGGTTTTAGTTGTCTACTTGCATCAGGGGCCAAGTGGAACTGTGCCCATCTCCAAAATCACATGCACTCTATTGAAAAATGTTCAAGTAGTCTTCATAGCAAATGGCTGAAGTCCAGTAAAACCTCACCAACGTGCAAATTGCAAACTCACCTACACGCTGTATAATGCAGTGGTCCCTGGACCGGTGGTTGGGAGCTTAGTCCTGAACTGCACAGATATTTTTTAAAAAGTGTAATATTTGTAGCTGTACTGTATATGTCCCAAAATGTACTGTAAATTATCACCCGGGCGGGGATGTTTGTCGACCCGATCAAGCAGTCTGTGAATTCACCTGTATGACACTTGGTTGAAATCGTGTTATTTACGAAACACTTGACAGATCTTGTGTCACAAACCGCAGTTCTTTTCACGCGAAGGTGGCAAGCGGGTCATGCGCCGAAGATGGTGCGGAGCTGGCACTTCAAAGAGCTGTGGGCCTTTGATGTACCACTTGTATTAATAGCATTTGCTAAGGAGGCATGGAAAAATGAAGCAAGTGCAGTGTTCCACTGGAAAGCACTGCTGTGACATTGCTACCAATCTGCTGTGCAGGCCCCCAAAAAGGTTGCAGCTGAAAGGGTTGACTTGAACATTGGAAAGGACTACATATTAATTTTATTAAAGAGGGGTATGTTTTGGAAAACTGAGTTTTTATAAATTGCATACAAATAGTTGGGTCTCTGGAATCTGGCAACACATCATTGGCCCTATTTTCATGCAGAGCCCAAGTCTTGCGCAAAATGCAGTATAACTGTGTGCATTTGCAGAGTTTTCTACCTTTTGGGATATTTCTAGACGTTGCGCAGGGAGAAATGGCTGAAATGGGGTGCAACGAGCAGACTCCCCCATTCCTCTTAAAATCATGGCAGTGGAAGCTCACCAGTGCTCGACACTGCATAAACAGAAATTGTGGTCAGAGAACTGAGACTGGCACATGGAAAGTGCATTTACAGTATAAACTGCAAGATCTCCCTTGCGGATTATGGAGTCAACCCAAAACAAGACAACAAATGTGTATCAGCATTTTTGGTAGCAACAAACTAATACTCCAGTCAGAGCATGTATCTAAATCTTACTGACAAAGATATTTTTACAGACATTGCAACTTAATGGACATATGAGAGGATGGATATGGATGTAATTCATCCAGGATAACTTTCTGTCAACCGTGTATGTCTTTAGTTCCTGCCCATTCCTACTGAACAGCCTTTACTGCTGCATGAGAAAGTAAACAATTGTGTATCAGCAGGTCAGATATTCTTTACCGTAGTGGTGATCAAGGCATTCGTTCCAAACCAAAAATTCTACCCTATCGTCCAAACACACAAATGTCTTCTTACTTGGTTGCTTTGCAATCCCCGCCATCGTTGTATGCTTACATTGCATCGGCTTCTTCTGATTTTGTGGAACAATTATCGCAGTTTTTGCGAATTTTCTGTTGCCACTTGGTGTCAAGGAAGTACAGTGAAGAGATACATCATGACTGTTCAGATTTTTGGCTGAGAGATACGTTTAGCCGGGGGTTGTAAGCGAAACTTCACCTCGTGTGTTTTTGCTTCGCTGAGTAGATATGAAAAAGCACAAGCTGACAAATGACGGAGGTCTCGTGAATGAATGACAACTGGTGTGTTCATGAGTTGCAAAGGCGACACTCATGCCTACTGTGAAATTATTGAAAGTGTTTTGAGATCGTATTTTGTGATAGGATTATGGTTTATTAACATGAAGAATTTTAAATGTTTTGGGGGAGGGTACATTAATTTGTATTAAGGCGCCTAGTAAATGTTTTAATTCAGGTAACATTGTCTCTGTTTTCCTTTGATAGGTGAGCCCAGTTTCTGGACCTCTAGAGGGCGGCACGTTAGTTACCATCCAGGGCTTGAATCTTGGGCTGTCCTTCTCCGAGCTGGAGGGAAATGTGCAGGTGGCGGGAGTGCAGTGCATCCCACAGGAGGAGGGCTACATCACTGCCGAACAGTAAGGGAGCTGCTTTTTGATCTGATCAGAAATCGGCCCTTGAATAGCATCAAGCGGAGGAAACCACTTTTGCTTCTAAAACAGAATTATCTTCATTAAGCTTTATGAAGAGAAATGTTGATAGCACTTCATTTGTAGATCGTTTTTTGCATAACTAGAAAAGCTCCCTGGAAAACAAAACCAAAAAACCAAAAATGGACTGCTCTCTGCAAATGGCCTGGGGCAGTAGTTTGGACACGCTTATTTTAAAGCTTGGTAATCAATTTGTGCATTTATGTTTTCCACGTGGGCTTGTTGGGACTGCCGTCAGAGGCGTGGCTAGTTCAGGCTATGGTGCAGTCAGAGCCAATGGGAAGAGACGGCATTTCTGCCGGCTGCTGTTTGGAGGCTGCCGGCTCAGCTGTAATTGAAATGCGCGGCATGTCACTGACTGGAGGGACAATCTGTTGGCCATGTGTTTCTCTTGCAGCCATGTAATGTGATTGGGCTCACACAGCGAGGCTTTATAATTTATATCCTTGTATTTAAAAAAAAAAAAAAAAAAAACATGCTCAAGGAAAAGATAAAGCTGACGATTCAATATGCGCTTTAAAGGAAGACAGCACTGATATAAGAGACATTATTTTCAACGCGTGGTCACTTATTTAATGGCGTATTCATGGCACATTTTATCTTATTGACCCGGCAGACAATATAGATTTATTGTGGTAACTCCTACGTTGTCATGACAACAGCAGGTAATAGTGGGCGACAATGGCGCTGCGGATGGGGGAGCGGAGTGGTGGTGCGGTTTGTCATTTGAGTTGTGGTGCTGTTTTCCATTAGGAAGAAAGATGGTCTCCTACATTGACCTGCAACTTTTATGAAAGCAGTCTCAATCAGAGCAGCCGACGGCCCCCTGGGAATGTGTTTATTCCTGGGGGGTTTTTGTGTGCATCCTCAGCCGCCAAATCTTATTCACTTTGGTTTGCCACAGTATTGTTTGGAATGGGAAACCGTGATGTGGCTTGGTGAGAGCAAGCCCGTTTGTAAATAATGTGACACACACTCAGTACGCTGTGTAAAGTCAACCGTGCCGCTTGCTGACATCAACCATCAACAAGCAGAACTGTGCCGTGAGGAAGAGTGTGAAATTACAATATTTTACTCTCAAAGTAAGGGCGCTGAAAACTGGTGTCAAGGATGGGTTCGAGTTTCCAGGTAGGTTTCAAATGAGGGTTTCAACCTAATCTGTGGTTAAGGTATCAAATTAGGGTTTCAAGATTGGTTTAGGGTTTCAAGACAGGGTTAGGATTTCAAATAGGGGTTTAAACCTCAATTAACTTAGGGGTTCAAACCTGAGATCAGGTTTCAAACAAGGTTTAGGCTTTAAAGACTGTCAATTTTGAAGAAGGATTTCAATACAAAATGGTAAACTAAAGTTTAAAACAGGATGAGTGTTTGGAGACAGGGTTAAGGTTTCAAAGTAAAGTTTCAAGGCAGGATTAGGTTTACAAGCCTCAGTTAAGGCTTCAAACAGAGGTTGGTGTTTCAAATTATGTTTATTGTGTTAGTTTCAAAACGAAATCGGCATTTCAAAGTCAAATTTGAAAAAGGATGACTGTCTCTTGCCAGGGTTAAGGTTTCAAAGTAAAGTTTCAAGCCACGGTTCCGGTTTCAAAGTTAGGGTTTCAAACCTATTTAGGGTTAATATTAGGGTTTCAAGCCTGGGTCAGCATTTCAAACTAGGGTTTCAAAGTTGGGTACCAAATGAAGGTTAAGGTATAAAGTTAAAGTTTTGAATTAGGGCTTCAAAACTGGGTTAATGTTTCAAATTAGGTTTTCAAGAATGTATTAGTTTGAAAGTCGGGCTTCAAAACAAAATTTGCATTTCAAAATAAAGTTTGAAAAAGGATTACTGCTTCAAGTCAGGGTTAGGGATTTAAAGTAAAATTTCAAGACAGGATTAGCATTTCAAGCCTGGGTTAATGTTTCAAATTAGAGCTCTCCAAACATAATTAGGGTTTCAAGTCTGACTCAGGATTTCAGGATTAGGATTCAAGACAGGGTAAATTTCAAAGTAAGGGTTCAAGACAAAACGTCTGTTTCAAAGTCGAGCTTCAAGCCAGGGTTAAAGTTTAGAGTTTCGTTTCAAATTTGTCTTTCCAGCTCGGATTAGGATTGGGAGAGGATTTTAAATTAGGATTTGCAGTGAGGGCTTCAACTTTAGGTTTCAAATTAGCGTTTCGAGCAGGGGATATGGTTTCAAACCAGGATTAGGGTGTTGAAAGTGGATTATGGTTTCAAGTCTGTTGCATGTGATTCTGATACCCTTCACACGCTGATTCTGATACCTTTAACACATTTAGACAATTGCAATGTGCACATCACTAACCAGATGGAATGTTGTTGCTTTCTGCCTGAGTTTTGTATATACCTTTAAATTATTTTCCATGTACCAGGATCGTGTGCAAGATGGTCGCCGCTCCTAAAGGAAGCGTGCCGGGCCCAGTCAAGCTTTGCGTGGGCGAATGCAGGCCGGAACTAAGCGCACAGTCCCAGCAGCTCTACTCTTTTGTGGTAATTCAATGTTCCATTTAATCCATTCAATCTGAAATTATCAAATGGAGAAACAGACAATAGAAGACTTGATTAAGGAGCTTTTGTTCATAAAGATCTTGCGCATTAGTCTGTGTGCTAATAATAATTATTTAATGGCTTTCTGAAGACATCGGAGGGCGGGGGAGGGGGGGTGGATCTTCATTGTTTTTGCTATCTGCCTATTTAACAGCAGACTGGTCTGTTATTGCAGTGATAACCTACCACTGTGTCACAGCACATTGGAGCATTGAGTGTTTCACTTAATTGCAACACTTTATTTATTTATTTGTTTGTTTATTTATTCATTTACAACAAAGAATTTAATTTCATTCATCTATCTATGCCAGCGATAGATAGATACAATAATATCTTTGTGTTCAATTTCACAGAGTCAGATTTCACACTAACTAAATTTGAGTACATTGAGAGCCTACGAGGTGTCACTTGGTTGAATTTGGGCTTTGTTATGAACATTTGAGGCACAAGCGAGCCTCAGCAATGCTGCCCCTTGTGAGAAGCAAAACGAGAACATTTGCAATGAGCTGCTGTAGGCCACAACTCACATCCACAGCTCACACGCAGGGTAGTCAGCCAAGCTGACTCCAGCTGCTGACATCACTTTCAACACACGGATACTACAGTAGTAGAGTAATGAATAGGGCTATAACGGGAAAAAAATCATTTGGAAAAGCTGGTTTTAATTAAAAAGATGAGTGCATCAAAGCAAACTAAATTGCTCTACTTTAAAATGTACCATCCTCAAATCGCGTCACAACCATATATCGAGCTGCTTATCGAATTTTTTTTAATCGAGAGAGGCACACACTTTATAAAACTAATCAATTTGATTGTTAAAATACAATTCCGTGCTATTTTTCTTGACTTAAAAACAAAATAATATGGATTTTTGGAGGGAGGGCTGGAATGGATGAATGGCACTTCAATAATTTGATGGGGGAAATTTGCTGTATGAATAAATTGAGTGACCAGGTTGGTCACAGAATGAATTGAACTCACAGGTTTGGTGGTGAGATGGGGCTTCAAAACCAGACATTTAACAAAATCTTTTGATTTTCGGTTCTCAACAGACCCCTTCATTGCTGGTGCTTACCCCGGACAGAGGGCCGGAATCTGGGGGTACCAAGGTCACTATTGTCGGAGAAAACCTGGGCGCTGGCAGCTCTGTCACTGTTTACTTTGGCAACCAAACATGCGAGCTGTACAGGTGCGCAAAGTATATGCTATACCTCTTTCTGTTTCTATTTTGTTTACAACAAACCTCAGCCAGAAAAAGTAACAGGAACAAAAAATACACATCGAGATGAGAATATGGTGGGTATTATCGTGCCTGTCTACTTCAAGTTAAAAACGCCTGACAGTGAGTCAAGAGGGTGAAGCGAGGGGCCATTAGCTCCGGCGCCGTCTAATTACATCGTTCCATCCCTAATGTGTCAGTAATAAGAAGTAGATGGGACAGGCTATAATGAATCCTATCCTCACACAAGTACCAGACTCATATCTGTGTTAACTGAAGAATTTGCCACTATCAAAGCTGGGGGGAGAAAAATAAAATCCTCCTTTTTGACCCCCCCGCCTCCAACAGGAGGACCACGTCGGAGATGGTTTGCTTTTCTGCTCCGTCAATGACCGGAGCAGGGCCGGTGCCAGTCGGTCTGAGGGTGGACCGAGCAAAGGTTCCTGGTAGTCTGTCCTTTGAGTACATACAAGACCCCACGGTGCAGCGCATTGAGCCCCTGTGGAGCATTGCAAGGTAACACTCACAAACACACCAGAACATAGCTGTCCGATTCAAAGTAAGGGGGGGGACACTTCTGATGGCCTATGGAAATCCATGTTTAAAATACAAACATCTTCAACGATGGTTTACAAACGTGCTCTTTACAGAACACAAAAAAAAGCTGACATGTCCACTGAAAACCTCTTAGGGCCACTTGACATGAAACGGTATGAAAATTTTATATCACAGTCATTGTGCCCAAAATGATCACCATTATATGTTCATGATGTAGCAATATGAAATTTAAACCAGGCCCTTTCGCAAATAGTGAAAAAGTAATTGACACCCACTAAATCTTATTTAATTATTGCTTATATTAATAGTTTCAACTGTAAATTTCCTACAAACTATGACTGTTTTTTTTTCCATTAACTTCCAAACCCAACATTACCCTTCAAAATAAATGATTTGATTTCCAAGACATGCACCATAAGTGTGCATTCTTCTTGTTAGTTACAGACGCTATTGCTGATAACATGTTGTGTCCCATGATACAAAAACGAGCCAGCAACAGAGCTGTATACGCTTAACGTTGCTAAATCTGATTGTCAGAATACTAACAAATGAAAAAAAAAAAAACTGGATTAGTAACCGTAAAAAATATATTAGCACAATTTGTTAATAACTGTTTCAACGATCTACGTGTCATCGATCTTGGATTATAAACGTAAATATTTTGCCAGGTGACCAAGTCAAGAACAAAAAAAAAAAAAGAAGGTGTAGTTGGACCTGTTGAAATGCCAATTGCCGTCACTGTTATAACGAACAATGTCACCAACCTTGGATTATGAACAGAATGTTTTCATCAGATCACTGACAGCCACGAAGAAAAAGTGGAAATGGGGTTGACTGAGATTACCAATGGCGGTTGCTTTGTTTCAAACTACTGTACTAAAAGTCAACAAGCTTGGATTATACATCCATCCATCCATTTTATCCTCACACGTGTCGCGGAGGGTGCTGGGGTCTATCCCAGCTGTCTTCGGGCAGTAGGCGGGGGACACCCTGATCCGGTTGCCAGCCAATCGCAGGGCACACAGAGATGAACAACCATCCGCACTCACACTCACACCAAGGGACAATTTTGAGTGTTCAATCAGCCTCCTATGCATGTTTTTGGAATGTGGGAGGAAACCGGAGTACCCGGAGAAAACCCACGCAGGCACGGGGAGAATATGCAAACTCCACACAGGAAGGCCGCAGCTGGAATCGAACTCGGTACCTCCGCACTGTGAGGTTGACGTGCTAACCACCCGGCCACACATTGCTTTATGATTGGAATGTTTTGCACAAATGCCTGACCAAGTCATGATTTTTGTTTTTTTACCGGTCCAACTGAGATGCTAATGAGTGGGTGACTGACAAAATCATGAAAAAAAAGACTGAAATGAGAGGCCAATTTGCCATCACTTAATTAACCAAGTGTCGACAACCTTGGGTTATAAACACAATGTTTTTTGGGGTTTTTTTTTTTTGCAGATGACAATCTCAGGTTATCAACCTCATGTTGTTTCAATCAAACATCGACAACTTTGGAGTTATGAAAATAAATGAAAGATGCAAATTCAAATTAGACCTAATGGGCTGTCAAAATCATGGGTTGTCATGTAGAACCCCCCCCCACCCCCTCTACTTGCCACCTCTTCTGACTTTTAAGGAAGTTTTGGCAGATAGGCTCAGCTCAGAAGATCTAAAATTCAGGGGCACCTTGCACAAAAGGGATT
The DNA here is from genome assembly GCF_001891065.2 of Hippocampus comes. Taxonomy (NCBI): domain Eukaryota; kingdom Metazoa; phylum Chordata; class Actinopteri; order Syngnathiformes; family Syngnathidae; genus Hippocampus; species Hippocampus comes. Next base: position 1,741,383 of record NW_017805002.1, read on the forward strand.
TATGAGTGGTGCTCGCAGGCAAAGTGCTAATTTTAGTTGTGTAACGTTTCATGAATGGTTGTAGCTTAGGAGGCTCCGCAGGGCTCTCGCGACTAATGTTTGCGTGCTGAATATGCTGTTTGATTAGAGGAGCGTGGCGAAATGAGCAAGAGACAAATTGAAAACGGGCCCCAAGTTCATGAGAGGCACAAAAACAAACGCGAGTCGGCTTAGGTAGATGAGTCAAGACATTTCATTTCCTCGGTGGGACAATCTCAAAGCATGTACTGAAGCGCATTAGCTGACTTTTACTGTCAGAAAACTGACTGCAGGTACGCTTGTCACTGAATGACGGTACCAAGTTTCGAAGCGTTGAAATTACACTGTCAATGCAACCTTTCAAAATTTGGGTGCATCGCGCAAGTTAAGCAGTCATGACTCGTGTAAAAAGGTCTTGATTGTGGCTGTTTTCATTTCAGGCTATCCCACTCAAAATGTATTTTCCACACAGCAGCAAAGGTGACATGAGATGTATAGCTCATGATGCTCATCTGCTTTTGCTAAGAATGCAAACAGGACTGAGAAACATCTGTGCCTGCTAACGCATCGAGGGAAAATCATCCTTACAAAGGACATTTTTAATTCATCTCACATATGCCCGTTGCATAACCAACATCGCACATTAAAGAGCAATCGTCTGTCAAGGGGTGAACTGAGTGAAAAAAAAAAGTAGTTGCTTGCCACTCTCTTTGTTAGTCTTCTTATTTTATGAAATGCGGTGAAGAAATGGGCAATTACTCAGCAAAATTTCATGAGTTCTTCCTTAGCACACACGCCAGCCCCTTGAAAATGGAGTGATCTATTTTGTATTTTTCTATCCAGCAGGCACGTTGCAATTGATTGTTTTTCCATTTCAAACATGACTGCTGTGATAAAGGTCATGAAAAGAACAAAGGTTCTGGTGGCTTGAGCCATTTTTGAACATTACTTGACAATATCATATTATTTTATTGTCTGGTTACATCATTGTGGCCAACTGGTTGCCTTTTACCTACTTGTCCCAAACATGAAATTATAAAACTAAAGTGGATAGAGTCTTGCATTGCACCAAACTGTGGAATACACCTCCAATTTACTTTACAGCTGCCACCATAACCCTTTCATGCACTCTGTAACCTGATAACATGATAAACTGTCCACTGTAGTAATCGCTGTCCCTGCAAGGGTTAATTGACTTATCAAATAGTAGTTTAGCAACTAGTAATTGTCAAAGTGCGATTTGATTGTTGAAATTTTCACAAGCTAGAAACCTGTCCTATTTACCTACAGATTAAGACTACAGTGACACTTTCCTATCGGCAAGGAGATCTGTGGCATCTCATCTCGGACGCACAGTTCTACCATGAGCCTATGCAAGTTTAGCTTCAGGCTTTGACGTGCGAGCAGACAGGGTGTTTTGCATGCCATCAGGGTGGAAATGTTCAATTCACCTCTCCGGCTTGAGTTCTCACGTGCTGCGATGTAAGATCACGCACAGGTCATGCATCAGAGATCAGAGAAAGTCGTTCACTGTAACCTCACCGCGTCCTTCCAAATATGTAAACAAGCAGCTCCTGTATTCATGTGACTGAATACAAAAAAATAGAAGGCAGCTGGTTGACTTCGTTTGATCCGGCACTCTTGCCCAATAACAAAGAGCATAGCGCTTTGCCAGCTTCTTCAAATATCTTCTCCCGCCGCCTCGGAGGACAACATTGGGTTTGAATGCTTGCAAGACATCCATCTGTGTTAGTCACTCTAATTAGCGAAAGAGTTTTGGAAGAGAATGACTCCAACCGCTAATCAGTCCTCTTTCCTTCCACGTAGTGGCCACACCACACTGACGGTGACCGGGACCAACTTGGACGTGGTGCAGGAGCCGCGAGTCCGAGTCAAATACGCCGGCCACGAATCTGTCAATGTGAGTGAAGCATCGGCTAATGCGCTGCACTGAACTTCCAATGAAGTTGTTTATGTTTGATCAGTGATGATAGAAGGAGATTTCGAGCTGTGGGAGATTCACTGCTAAACCCGGCTTTCACCGCACAACTCATTATATCTTATTTGATTTATTCATGCTGGTATTTTCTAATCCTTTGATTTGTTTTGTCTTTCATTGAACAATCTCACTGGCTTGACTAAAAGTGAACAAAACTGAACTGACACATTGTGACTTTGTATCGTTATTTTTCATCATTTTTAACAACATAGCTGGAATAGGCTGGAATTACACTGCAGATTTCAAGTGCCCGATGCCAATTCAATGCTTGCATCCAATTTTTCAAGTACCGGTAACCCACATCACTTCTACAGTGACTGAACTCTTGGCCTTACTCCAATCACTTTCCCTATTTAATGCTATGCGCACCATTAATTGACAATTTTTACACTATATTTAATAGTCTCAAGCAGGGGTGTCACACTCACTTCTGGTGATGTTCTAGTGGGCTTTTCCTGACATTGTTTTATTGTCTTGCTCGCCGAAGCGTGAAGGTGTTGTTCACCATATTCGTGGTCAGAAAGAGGCGGCATGTACAGGTTCATTGCTATATAGGACTTAATATGATATCCGGAATATATATATATATATATATATATATATATACGGTATGTACTGTAATACGGTATATACAGTATATACCGTATGTTAAGAAAACTTTTCTTCAACAGTAAGCTTGGCTTTATCACTGTACAAGAACCACTGGCACAAGGATATCATCAAAGCATTAAGTGATCATAATCGGTGGACATCACATGACTGGTTTGGGGTAGTCCTCAAGTGTAGTGCAGTTTTCATCCTGAGCACAGACACACGATGAATGTAAGAGAACCTGCTAAATAAACCGCACCATAATGTGTGTAGACAGCACTCTGCTCCAAGCCAATTAAATGGTGTGTTAATGATGCCTGCCCGGGATTTGAGCTGCTAAATTAAAATTGCATGTTTGACAGAACTGCTGGCAGCGACGTGATCTGAGAGAGGCTTAGAGTGGACCTTTGACATGTATCAACTGCCGAGAAAGAAGGTCACAGACGAATTTAATGAGGGTGGCAGCTCTATCGTCAATATCTTTAAAACACAGCATGGATGGCAAAAAAAATGCTTTGAAATAAAAAGATGGCGACTTGAAACCATTTGGTGGAAAAGCCGAGATAACAATTGGAAAAAAAAAACACTTTGACACTTATAATTCAGCCTGCACAGATGAAACTTTAAAGGTCAGATAGATTTTGAGTAGTTTAATGAGGAAAATAATGAGTTAGTGATAAAAACATCCGTGACAGATATCTTTGAGGAGGCAGTTATCAGAAATTCGACCATGACAGCTCTGCAAAACGGTTGCTCGGATGTCACCTTGACTTCATACATATTAATATGACAAAATACAATACAAATGCCCGATTTTTGATTTGACTGCTCAATAGACTTAAATCAAAGGTTTATACAACACATTACTATTTGGCTACCATTGTTTTTGACACAAAGGACAGTGCGATATGAAATGGCTGCCTGAAGGTTGGCTGAAACATGCATGAATGTGTGCTTAGACAGGAAAGCCACTCTAAATAACTTGAGCATAAAAAACAAAAAAAATAAATAAAAAATCACAGTGCTCCTTTTACTCGGTTTTCTGTCAATAATGACGAGAGTGAATACCTGCGTATTTACAGTTCGCAATCCACAAGCAGGCAATTCCAACCATATTTAGTGCGGTCAATTACTCGCAGTTTTTGACAGCAAGATTTACTGTATTGGGTTTACTGTAGTAATTCCCAACTAGGGTGATGAGGCACACCTGACAAGGTCCAAACAAAAACCAGGTGGAGTGTGGTTCCCAGAAATGCAGACTCTGATAAACTGCGTTCCAAAAAAATATTCATAGAAAAGTGCACCGACAAAGTATAAACAGAAACTGCTGGTCACAAGGAGCCAGGAAAAACAAAGCATAAAACAAAAAGCGCTTGCAAAAGGCAAGGTAATAGTAAAGCCGAGAATATAAAAGAAATGACAAAAGTCCAATTACACGAAACAAAATAAGAACAAGATCAAGGACCAAAAAAATATCAATCCTTGCAAAGGAGGGACTAGAGAGCAAAAATGAAACTTGAGCATGAGCAGCAAGCCAGGTCAATAATACGACAAGACGAGGCAGCTTGGCAGTTCTGACAAAAGTGGCAAGGCTTGATTAGAAAAAAGGAACAGGTGCGCCTGCTGGAGGGCAACTCCCCTCACTCTTGCTGGGGCTGAAAACAAAATCAAAACAGACAGAACATGACAACACCGGGGTGTCTTGGCACACTAGAGCGCCGTGGGAAATGATACAATTTCACTTCACTTTTCCAGAAATTATTATGTATTAACTACAAATCCATCTTTGGTCATGTATCTATGCCAGCAACGTAGAGTAACAGGCGAAACTATTAACTCATTCAATCCCAGCCATTTTCACTGGAGCAACCCCCTCAATCTCAGCGTTTTACTGGATTTTGACTGATCTTGCAAGGCCCACAGAATATTTGGTTATAATGCTAGATAAACATGGAGCCTACCAAAATAAAGTTTGGATTCTTTTCTTTCAGCATAAAAAAAAAAAATGTTTCTATCTTTTTCCATTCTTCAGCAATCGGCATTATAAAATGGCTAAGTTTCATGAAAATGGCGATTCCTGGGCAAAAAACGGAGAAAAAGAGCTTTTTGTAAAAGCATGCATTTCAAGCACGTGAGGCACCACTGCCACCTACTGGTCGCTTTTCTACATGATTTACAATGCAAACGGCTTATTCTCATTCACAGATTGCATCAGACCCTCCTCCTCTCTATGACGCAAAAACAAAAAAAGACTTAGACATACAAGTACGTCCTTGGTAGGCGGGGCCTAATTTTAAAAAGATATACAAGTACGTCTTGTGGAATGAAAGAGTTAAATGGCCTTCTATGAGGTGGCAGAAGGTAATTCCATCCGGTGTATGCAAATGTTGCCATTCATACGACAGATTAAATCATGGCTTTCAGCGACGATATCACCTTTGTGTTTCATTAAACAGGCCCAGATTTCACCCTGGGTAAATGTACATTTGTCAGCAAACTGAGAAGAGATCACCATTATTTCACTATGCATACTTTTACAAATATTTTTGTTTGGTGGCGCGGCATGAGCCTTTTATTATGGTGCAGTGACGTTTGGGAAATTGATTTAGTGTATAAATGTGGGAACTATCGTCACTTTGGTAACTTGGGCTTGGATCTGGCTCGTGCGCAGGTGTGCAAAGTGCTGAACACCACCACCATCAGCTGCTTTGCTCCGTCGCTGCAGTTCGAGCACGACGATGGCCAAGCGGACAGCGTCAAGCACGTGGACGAGTTTGGCTTCGTTTTTAACAATGTCCAAGCACTGCTCACGTACAGCAACAGCAGCTTTGTCTACTATCCCAATCCTTACCTGGAGCCCCTCAGCCTGTCAGGCATCCTGGAGCAGAAGCCGGGCGCTCCCATAATCCTAAAGGTACGTTAGCGGCTAACGAGCTGGTCATTTGATGACATAAACGAAGACTGTCAAGCTAAGTGGTGAGGTGTAAGGATTTGGGCTTCACACTGAAGTTTAGTCCAGGGTAAGGTTGAGACGTTCATGACATTTTAAGATGTAAGATTTGCCATTGTTTCGTATCTACCGCAGCAAAAACAATTTCATCGACAAACCAATTTTGACATAGTTTCCCTTTAATACGTTGCGCTGTTCCACTCGGAAACCAACAGGTTGCTTAGTAACAGCAGAGTCGGAAATATATAATGACAATTGTCCTTGGGGTTAGAGGAGCTTACTTTTGCGCCATTAAATTTAGCAGACACAAACTCGACGCCCTGTGTATGCCCATGATATTTACCGTATCCTTAATTGAAAATAAAAGTAAAAATATGGTTTGACCACAGCATTTGTTCACTGGCCAACACAAAACGTCTGCAATGGAAATATTGATCAGTTAAGTGCTTTTCCCATCACTGATGACGGTAACGGCCCAAAGATGCATTATGTTCCTGGACTATCAAAGTGTCCTTTCGAGGATCAATAAACCAAATCCCATTAAGTCGTCTTCCATTCAGGTTTCAAGATCACAACGTAATTGGCTACTTCCTCATGCATCTCTCACAAAAAGTGTCATGGACCAACAACGGCTGGTCATTTTTAATTGCCGTCCATTTTGGCTTGCGGTATTTATTGTTTCCCACTCTCATGAATTCATATTAATCATATACTGAACCCTTTTCAAAGGTGGATTTAAGGATTATGTGCAAATGTAAGACTTTTTATGGATTAGGGAACCAGGTATAATCTGGAGAATTATTCTTCAAAAGGGCGGATGAGCAGAAGTCACCGAAATTTGCATTGTGAACGTTTAATTGAAATCGGAACACGGTAAACAACATTAAATTCAGGCGCTCTTTCATTTTGCAAAATAGGTTTTAAAGAATTAGCCCAGATAAATTCTTATCCACGGTGATCATTTATATGCTAATGCAATTCAGCAGTAATCAAATTAGCAGCCCCGGGCTGTAACTGCTTCACAGCGAGTAAAATCTCGGCGATGTTTTTCCCTTTTCGATGATGCAGGGTCGCAACCTGGTGCCGATGGCGTCGGGTGGCGCCCGGCTGAACTACACCGTGTTGATCGGAGACACGCCCTGCTCCCTCACAGTGTCCGATACCCAGTTACTCTGCGAGCCGCCCAACCTCACCGGCCAGCACAAAGTCCTGGTCAGTCTAATACTTGTCGCCGTCTGCCATTGTGTCTCATTACTTGCTTGGTGTGGATGTGGGTCAGTGCACATTTGCCATGTTGGTGCGTTTTGTAGGTCAACGAAAGGCTTTGTCTCTTCTCATTGTGTGTCATTTACGGTCCGCTTGCCAGCCAATTGCAACAGCACTTTGCCCTGCAGAATTATTGACAGGCGCCCTTGCACAAATTGGGAATGGAGCTTGAAAACCACAACAGCAACAAAACAAATCTCAAGCGACTAAAGTTTTCCAAAGCCTACAAGGCCACGAGGCAAAAGAAACAATCCATGGCGGCAGTTTATTTTTCCTGCTACGCGGCATCTTACTTTTTTACTGTTAGAGGGGATTTTTGAAAAGTTGATAGCCAATAAAGAACCCATGGCAATCCATGGAGGGGAGGTTTGCTACTACCAAGTGGTCTATTGGTTGCAAAGCGGAAAAAAAAATCAATAAAACCCCCGCATTATTCCTCTGTTGAAAGAAAAAGTATATTGATAATGAATACAGCATAAAATGGCCTGGGTAGAAAATGTTCTTAGCGACTTATCACACACTTTAACAAAGCAATATGTCTTGTGGTCGCTGAGTTTGTTTTTTTTTTTTTTGGTGTCGTATTATCGCGACAAAGTGTCTGGTTCATGATGTAGTTCTGTTCCTATGGTAGTAACATAGCCCACATTTGTACAAAATGAATATAAAATTCCACACACTCCTCTTTAAGTGCGAGATTTTTGTTGAAACAAAAACATGAGCCCAAAACAAATTATTTCAAAACGTCCCACTATTAATGTGACCTATAACCAGTACAACAAAACAGAATTTCATTTGAAATCTTTTTCACACAGCAAGTAAAAATAAACTGAGATTGTGGTTGCGCAAGTGTACACACCCTTGTAAAACTGGGATGGGGCTGTGTTCGAAATAACCCGAACATTTAAATGGGAGTGAGCACACACCTGCCAACATTTAATGTGCCTCTGATTAACTCCAAGTTAATTTCAGATTTTCTAGTAGGCTTTCCTTTTTTTTTTTTTGCTGTTCCTAATTCCCACCTTGTCCAAGGCCCCAGGCCCAAATGCAGAAATTTGAGGGATGAGCAGTGTTGGGTTTGCGCCAAACATTTCTTCTGCATTTATGGCGGGAAAAAAAAGATTAGCCTTGGTTTTGTACACACATTTTCCCATGTGGGGAAGACTTGCGAGCGCAGTAGTAAAGTCATCATTATAGTAAATACAGTATTTGGACAAAAAAAAAAAATACAATACTTGCAACGGCGAGTGTCTAGAACAAACTAAAAACTGCCTGTTTCCATGTCGAATACAATGGCACTTTACAGTGTGTAACACTTGTAAGAGTTTGTTTAGAATTCCTGAGTAATCCTGAGGCAAAATGGGGTACACCACTTGGCTGCAAACAGAAGATGCTCTAATGGACCAATCTTAACAATAGCAGGTCCTCCATTTGTAACAGACTTCCCTTCCCTGCCTAAGGTGGAGAAGTAACTCAAATATGTCACAATCTCATGAACGCAGTAGTCACAAACACAGTAAATATTTATATTAAAGCCATCTAGGCCGCTGGTCTCCAACAACCAGTCCGTGGACCAGTACTCGTCCTCGGCCCATTTGGGACCGCACCGCACAGAGACAGACCTGTGAGCAAATTTGCTCCATCGGACGTGACGTGGGAAATGTGCGCAACTCTAGCCAATCGGAGTCCTCCTTTTAACCTTGGTTGAAAAGTTGAAATAAACAGAATCCACCAAGAAATGAAAGAAGCAACAGTAAACAGAAAGTAATAGGAACAAATTGGCCACACATACATCGGAACGCGCAGCTGACGGGTAGTCATGACTTCCAAAGACAAAGCTATTTTGACAAGAGAAGTTTGGTATCTCCAGAGCGACATGGAGGAGGAAGCTGTTATGCATGCTATGTCCAAAACAAGACAGTACTGTCAACCTGTTGAATCATTTAAACAAGTAGCACCCAAATGATCAAGTGGCAAGCATGAAAAAAATGAGCAGAGTTTGCACAGCCTGCCCACGTAAACATTAGCAGTTTCGTCGCTAATAACTAGCCGGCAGCCACCGGATGAAAGCAGCAGTCAATCGTGCCCCATTTACAAGTAGCAATGATGCTAACGCCGTATGTCGGATCGTAACTTCAAAAATGATGATGGTTACATTTTAAGGTGTATTTATTGTTCCTAATTGTCCCATTTACTCGTAGTCTACTGTGTTACTTTATTTTACATTAGTTGTGCAGTAAAGCAACGCTATTTGAAAGGAACTGATGTTAATAAAATGCTGAATTACTCTATAATTATCTTTGTTGACAGTACCAGTGCTTAAAAACTGGCAATTTGAAAGCAATGGGGGGAAAAAAATGGTTGCCGGTCTGCGAACAGCATGTACTTGTCTCAACCGGTCCGTGACACAAAAAAAGTTGGGGACCACTGCTCTAGGCCAGTGGTCCTCAACTAGAAATGCTGTAGGTCCACTTTTTTTTTTTTTTTTTAATAAGACCAAGGTCCGGTCCCATGCACGGCGGTCATGGGGAGCAGGGCTATATGCCCATTTAGTATGGTTAAGCCAAGCTTATACAAATCAACACTCCTCACAACCAACCAATAATGGGGTGCATGAAAATAACAATTATTCACTTTGCCAGTACACAGCAAATAATGAGAGGTATTGTGTTGAGGCACAGGAACTCTTTTATTTTGTTAAGTTGTGCCTGCTTAATAATAGAAATAGCCCTTTTAGGGAAATAAGACAATTTTTACTTTAACTTTGTTAAACAGTAGTTGTCTTTTTTTCCCTTAATTTAATTCCCCTTCACATCCCCTCTGAAATCACTGAAAAATACAGTATATCAGAAGAGGAGTTAAGAACCATTTTAAAAACTGACACAAGGGAGCACAGGAATGTGCAGTGCTGTTCTTCCACTAAAGGTGAATGCAATGTTTGAGTCATGCAAATATTATTTGAGGACGCCATTGTGATGTTCATTTACCATGTTGCGGTGTTCTGCTGTTAAACAGCTGCAAAGATCCCCGGGTAGACGGGAGCAAAACTGCACACAATCGAAACCTCCCGCGATTCGTCTTGTCTAATTGTCTGTGTGGAGCTCTCCTGGACTGAAGCTGTGAGCACAACTGTGGCGTCGCGCATGCGTCTGTTTCCTGACACAATCATCCATTTTGAATGCGTGTGTGTTGGGATAGACGCGTGCTGACGCTTATGTATGGGCACACCTTAAGTTCAGAGGAGCCAATCAGCGCATCGTTATCGCCGACATGCCCTGCTCAGCCAGGGTCTCCAGTTAGTCAAACATTATACAACACACAGTCGCGCTGCTGCGGTCCTCTGCAATACATCTGTTAGTGCACGCAAAGAATAAAACGGATAATTTTAACAAGCGATCGCGGTAATGCACAGATTATAGTCCACAAATATAAAATGTATAACGTAAAAATCACTTTATAAATTATTATTTTATACAATTTGCTTATACAATTTGCCGAGGGTCCGGACAGAGGAGGTCCGGACAGAGGAGGTCGGCGGTCCGGTCGTGGATCGCGGTCCGCCAGTTGAGGAAGGCTGCTCTAGGCCATATATATAATGTCGTCAAATGAAAAACTAAGTACAATGGCGCCTGATTGTGCCACATTATAACTTATTCTTGCGCTGCTGTGCAAATTAGTTTATTGCAAGGCATTTGAAGTCTCATGTCGGCAAGGTTGGAAACCCCCAACTCAACAATTTTAAAGAAAATTTTCTTGGGTGTGCCACACTAATCTGCATTGTCCAGGTCCAAGTGGGAGGACTTCACATTTCTCCAGGAGAAGTCCACATCCGCTCTGACAGCCTCCTCACGCTGCCCGGTATCATGAGCATCACTGCCGGTGGAGGGCTACTGCTGGTGGTGGTCGTCATCGTCCTGCTCGCCTACAGACGGAAATCGCACGAGAACGACCTGACACTGAAGCGGCTGCAGCTGCAGATGGACAACCTGGAGTCTCGAGTGGCTTTGGAGTGCAAGGAGGGTGAGGGATACTGATGGGGAATAAGTGAGGCATGGGAAGGCATGACACCAAAGCCCTGGGTCATAGGAAAGTAGTAATTTGTCAAGCAAGAATGTTGAAGTGATACACCTCAACTGAGAGGCTAAAATCTTCGTTTGTTAATGAGGAGCTACGTTGAGCCTGGATTGTTGGTAGAAATTAGGGAGAATCTTCTCCCACAGCGGTTCCCAACTCTGCTTTTACAGGCAGTGTAAAAAGGGCTTGTGATTGACTCGCAATCCGACCATGGTGTCGTTGTGATATAATTCAGTTGAATTCCCAAAATAATGACTCGATTTCTGTTTTGTGAAGCCTTCGCTGAGCTGCAGACCGACATCAATGAGCTGACAAGCGATCTGGACCGGGCCGGCATCCCTTATTTGGACTACCGCACTTATGCAATGAGGGTTCTCTTCCCTGGCATTGATGACCATCCTGTGCTCAGAGACCTGGAGGTGAGATGCATCTAAGGCAACATTTTAAATCGCTCGCATCTTGACCTTCAGCCTCTGGTATACAATGGAGGAGATAGCTTGAGTATTCTTGGCCGCGGCTGTCATAGTGCTGTCAAACAGAGCGACATAAGCAAATGCTAGCTGGCACGTGACGGTTTGTCTTGGGTTTGTTTCATGTCGTAGCAGCTGGTGGAGTTTGCAGCCTCAGCGACTCACAGCAGTGCAGTCATATCGTTCACTGCCGCCGCCAATCCATCTCATCTTTCAAAACTTTTCAAAAGATACTGTTTGTAGTTATTCTAAGGGTGCACTTGATGTGGTTTTCCCTGTAAAATTCAGTTTGTGCATTCTTGGGAGAACACTGCCTTGAGTAAAGACCAATTCTAAAAGTCAAACAAAATGATGACTGTCACACGATCGCAAGCAAATAACATGGTCGAGAAGTCTCTGTTTGTCACACCCTCCACAGTCATCGTTTCATGAAATAAAATGCACACATATACAGTATATTATACTTATACACAAGCATAAATCAAGCAGGAACAAATCTGTTTGGCAGTGTGAAGCATTAAACAGTTTTTTTTGTCACCATGATTTTTAGATATGTCTTGAATGAATGAGCCATTGATTTGTGAGTGTGGATCACTCTGATTGGCTTTTAAGCAAGGAAATTGGCTGGCTCAATGCTGATGAGGACAACACGCCCCCCCGAAAGGATGGAATTAGTAGAAAACATTTTCGGGCAGCTGAAAGATACATCTTTGTTTACAAGAGCACAAGGTAAAAGTTTCGGTTTTGATTTTCACTTTTTTGTTGTTGTTGTTTTTCCCCTCATCCAAAACAACAATAAAAAAAATAATAAACACCACCCTAACCCAAATTTAACAGAGGAGCCAGAGACAATTTGATGCAGAAGCAGATAAAATAATCTAATATCACAACCGTCAGTCCCCTGGAAGAACAAGCCGTGGGAGAGGCTTTGAAAACAAAACTTCTAGTGTGTGAAATTGACACACAGTTTGCATTTCCGCCACCAGACCGTATTTTAGACACCCCCACAAAAAATCCACTTTCAACACTGCTTCTCCTGAACAGGTCGTGGGAGGGTGCTGGAGCCTATCCTAGCTGACTTTGGGCGAAAGGCGCACTACACCCCGAATTGGTCGCCAGGGCACATTTTGAGATGAACAACCATTCACACCCACATTCACACCATCAATGAGTGGGAACCGATCTCATGTGGCTTGCACACAAGTCCGGCGAGTGTCCCACTTCACCATCAGTGAAGATTGCAAACATGTCTCCATCCTTACTGAAAGCAAACCACTATTTTTACATTCTCATGCAATCTGTTGTCTCCATCCTGAGAGTTTTAAGTCGCGGTGTATCTCTGGTATAAATCCAAAGTTCTCCAAAGGCTTCTGCTCCCTCAGTAACGCAATCATGCAAAGAACGTGATGGGATGATGTGTGCAGGTGCCGGGGAGCGGACAGGCGAGTGTGGAGAAAGCCTTGAAGCAGTTCGCGCAGCTGGTGAACAACAAAGTGTTCCTGTTGACGTTTATCCGCACCCTGGAACTGCAGCGTTCGTTCTCCATGCGGGACCGGGGCTACGTGGCCTCGCTCATCATGACGGCACTGCAGGGGCGCCTAGAGTACGCCACCGACATCCTCAAACATCTGCTATCGGACCTGATAGAGCGCAACCTGGAGAGCAAGAACCACCCCAAGCTGTTGCTGCGCAGGTAAAACTGTATAGAAAATGTCATGTCACTCCAAAAAAATGGAAGATTGTGCTGATTTTTAAATGACATGCTTCTTGAAGGTGAAGGCTTTTCAAAGTTATAACAAAAAATGTGTGAGTCAGCCCTCGGTCTCTTTTCATTGCAGATGTTCAAAGCGTTCGCAATAGATGCTGTATGAATAAAAAGCTTCACAAACGTAGCAGCTCCCATCCATCGAGGACATTTTTTCCCATTTTATATAAAAAAAATAATAAAGCTGACTATTTCACTCTTCTGCCTGTCACGATACGTCGCTGCCTTAGATAGATGTAGAGGTGGAACCTCTAGTGACCAACTGAATTACCGTAGTTCTGTCAGCCCATTTGTAACTTCAAATCCGATTAATCCATTCAGGCATCCCCCAATTAAGTCACATTTACCATTTTTTTTAAACCAGTGAGTGCTTAAACACAAATGTATCGCAAAATAGATATAAGTAAAAAGAAACACTATCATAAATTAAAGATAACACTTAAACTCTTTCAGTACCAGCCAATTCTAAACCTGGTCTGAAAAGACATATAAAAACGTCTTTGGGAGTGAATGAGTTTTAAAAAGCATGACAACAATTTAGTGATCGTTAACTTTACTAAGAGGAGAAAAATGGGCAGAGGATTACAGTTCCTCCTTTGAAAAGTCTTCTTCCATAATAACATTATTATGTCTGGTTATTTTCTAATTCGTTAGATGATTTTAGCACACCATATCAGGGAACTGGCCTTTTTCTACTCAAAAGAATCAGTAATTTAGATGTCACGTTGTCAGTAAAAATATTAATTTGCTGCAAAATTATTTTGATCATTTGTATATTTTTTTTCATTGCCACGCTCAATTTATCACCAGTGAGTACTTTTTTCTTTTGTCTCATAAAAATCACAACACATTCGCAGCCTGGTTACAAAACGCGAGAGGAAGAGCACACGTCTTTCTGCTCTTGTATGACAAGTGCTCCCAATAACAGTCCCTTTAGCAGTTTCCCTTTTTTTGAAGGCCCATTCTGATGGCTTAGCGCTTTATTTACATCTTTGGGAACAGTTCAAAATGTCTGTCACTTTGAACTTCCACACTCATTCAATGTGGCCACTTCTGGCATCTGTAAATTGGGTGAATGTATTATATGAAGGGGGAACCTCCACCTCACGACAATATGTGGCGACATTAACTGTTTATTCTCTAGGTTCCATCCTATTGTCGGTGGTGCGCAGTGAGTTTTGGGCCTGAACCTTCAGTGGGCAATCAAGTGACCTAATTTACCGCTCACTTAATAACACCTTTACTTCACAAAATTAACATACCAAAAAAAAAAAACAAAAAAAAACACTATATAACTATGTGTGGCATTAAAGTAGAGATAGAGACATTTCACGGATTTGAGGATGAATGCGATAATTACTAACGCGAAAAACAACCTTATTCTTCCAAAACACCACCAAACAACTGTAAACCTCTGCACTACAATATAGCAGTTGACAATCAATATTTATCAATATTATTATGATGAAGGCAATGGTGCCCAGACGTTCAACCATCTAGTCCAGGGGTGTCAAACTCATTTTTGTCGCGGGCCACATAGTAGTTACGGTTCCCCTTCGAGGGCCGTTATGAATTTTGGGAAAAAATATAAATGTTTAATCACCTCCACATATGACATACACAGCGCACAACAAATTGATGGATAACTAGTGTTAAAATCGGCAGTCAAGAAGAATGACTGTTATTGTGGATTACATATGACAATTTGAAATTTTGGTTCAGAGTTTAGCAAGCATCATGGAACTTGACATGCTTGGTTTGCTTTCGCGGGGCACATAAAATGGTGTGGCGGGCCAGATATGGCCCCCGGCCGTGACTTTAACACCTGCGATCTAGTCCATGGGCTGAACCAATCGGGCACATCGTTCAGGCCATTAGTAGGCCCATCGCGACAGAACACTGCAGTGAGTTATCTCTGGTCGTCCTCAAAAAGCCTTCCAGCTTGCATCACGTACGTGGCCAGTTTTAAAATTCATTTTCTCAGCGACTGAATTGACTGTGAGAGATTTGTTCCCGCGTATCGTTTTTCTGAATGTCCCTCTAGGCAATACAGATTCCCACATGGTAGTTTGGTGTTTAATCTACGATACCAAATTTCTGGCATGCAGGCCTGCCGATGTTTTTTTTCTGGGTTTCTGGAGATTGTAATGTCCTGTAAGGACCGTACTACCAGATTGACTTGATTTCGATTTGAAACTCGGGATGCGGTTGCTCAGCCAAATCGAAGGCCATCCAACATTTTCCTTTGTTCTTTTGCAATCAGGACATTTTTTTCTCCCACGCTGACTGCCAGCGTTTTACGCTCCAGTGCTGCAAAGCATAGACACAGCTAGCATACGGGACCAGAATGAAGGGTTCTGGGCCTTCACTGAGGAACTGACATCCTTGTTTTGCAAGTTTGTCAGCCTCGATCTAAACATGTCAGCCAGAAATAGTGTTGGCTGACCTAGCCTCAAAGTCCAGTTTTTCTTTATAAAAGGAGCCTTGAAAGTGAATTTTTAATCATGATCTGACATCATTCTGTGTCGTAAACCAAGCTTTAATGCACATAAGGCTCATCCAAACCAGAAGCCGAATGTAGCTGAAACAATTAGAAGACGAATAAACTCACTCATCATCGAGCCTGTGAAAAAGCGTTCAGCGGTGAATCTAAAATCTGATTGGCTAAAACACGAACCAGCAATTTCAAGGATGTGTGGGTGTGGTCGACGCCTGCACTCGAGATTGTGAAGGCTTTGGTTGAAATAATGTTTGCATGGCAACACATCAAAGCTAAAAACTGATGGACAATAAATAAATAAATACATAAATAATGACTGGAAGCCATGTGGCCAAGACACATGCGATGAAAGACTGTTTTGACCATTTCATGTAAGTTGTCAATGTGTTTCTGGCAGTGTTTGGGCCAGAACAGAAGGTCTTAAAGGCCCCGATGGCATGCCACTGCTTAATGTAAATACATAATTTTCGTACCCGTTAAAGCGGCACTTTTGGGGGAAAAAAAACCCTCAAAAAAACCTTTTGGTAATATTTGTTCTCACACACACACAAAAAAAAATTAAAAAATAAAAAAAAAAACTCCCCTCACTGGCCCCATCTTGTAGTTTTGGAGAAACCACTGTGCCAATCAGAGATGTAAGGTGTGTTCATCCAATACAGCTACTTGCTTCCAAATTGCCCAACTTCCTGTTCAATCTCCGGCATCGTTCCTTGAGAGTTTTTGTATGTCTTGTCGTTTTGCTACATTACATTTCACGTTATCTTAGCCATGAACATGGCTTCACCATCTTCTCCTGAGCTTCTTGCTCAGCGTGTGGCATGCCTAGTTCCTCATCCTCCTTCGGTGACAACAATACGCAAGTTTTGCTTTTTTTGCCGCCATGGAGGCAAGGATTAGTTACGGTAGCTTGGAGCTGGTATTCGGGTGAGCTCGAAGCTGTTTTCACACTGAGGCAGGTACAATGATGTCATCAACGAGCATTATCACAATTGGTGAGTAAAGTCCAAATCTATACCACAGGCCGGGTTTTTCCCATCAACCACAAAGCACAGCTCGATCCTGATTAGTATGGCACTATGTTGAGGGCCATCCAGGAATGAAATCCCACCTATAAACTCGCCTCTTTCAGCACCACACGTCTTTAAGCATTGATAATTCATCACGCATTGTTCTTTCTAGTCTCGGCTCTTTCCCTGCGCTTCTGATGGATGAGTAACTAGGTCAAGTTTAAGGCAGGCCAGCCTCTTTTCAGCAGTGTCGAAGCACTATTTGAGAACCTGAGTTGTCGAGGCGCCTGAGCAGACAGGAGAATGACAGCTGTAGTTCCAGTGATGGAAAAAGTCAGGATGGACTGGAACAGGATGACAACCTAATGGGGGAGAGGGAGTACAGCAGCGGCTGAGTCCTTGTCAGTCTCGCTTATCTTCCATGTGCCACTCATGAAATATTTGTCCGCTCTTTCCGATGTCACCTTTCCTCCGGCCTCTTTGGCTATCTCCAGATTGTTTTCCCAGCGGCGAGGCAAGCCTGCTGAATGCTTAATGACTCGTTTCTTCACCGCGGGGGCGCCGTCAATCTGAAGCGAAACTCATTAAAAAGAAGAAAACAGTGCGCAAAGACATCTGGACACATGTTCAAGCAGCCGAGTGGCAACGCGCGGCCATCATCCCTCCTGAAGACGATGTCACTGGCACGAACACACACACACACACACACACACACACACACACACACACACACACACACACACACACACACAAAAGCAAAGCGCTTTTGCTCTTCTGAGGCCCAGAAAGTGGATTACAAATAGTATGCCCCCCGCTGCCCCCCTGCCGTCTGCCTATGTTGCATCTTTAGACTCCAAAGCTTTCAGGCTCTTCTTCGTTGAATTATTTTTTTTTAATTAACCGAGAGCACTCAAAGCTCTCCTCTGGAAATGACCGCCCCCCCCTTTTTTTTTTGTTTTTGCTTTGCAGAACTGAGTCAGTGGCGGAGAAGATGCTGACCAACTGGTTTGCCTTCTTGCTCCACAAGTTTCTGAAGGTAAGAAAACAATTCTCTCACAACGGGCAGTACATGTCAATTCAGAACTTTTTCCGTCGTCAAAATGATAGTTGTACCGTATCACTTTTGGGCATCTCTCAAATGAAGGAGTTGATGGGGCTAAGTCACCAACTTTTTTTTAGGTGCTCCAAGCGCCTTCGCTGTAGTTGCCCCCCCCACCCCCCAAACACTGGTGGGATAATTAAAACATGCACTTGCGCATCTGTGACCAAATGAAATTTTCACTAGCACACACTGAAAAGTTGACCGCATTTACGAGGATATCAGTCGCAGTATCGAGCCCTTCAATTTTCTCATAAACGTTGGTATAATCGTGAATAATTTCCCCCCCGAAACCCTAATTTAAAATGACGGCTATGCCCCTGCAGCGATAGACTATTTCGTGTTCCCTAATTCTGATTATGTCACCAACACACTAAGCGGAACCCTGTCGGAAACCAAGCACCACCCGTAGTCAGCCAAGGTAATGCAATCGAACGGCTATTCCATGACGCCATGCAATTTACGTAGCTGGCGCAGCTATCGGCAACACACCACATGATAAAAACACAGCCAGACAGACCCACCAACTTATTTTCTCAAAACCATTACAGTGCATGATACTGGAGAACTCATCCACCCGCTGAAGTACATTTGCTGACTTCCAGAGAAGCTTATCATCTCTCCTCATCTTCAACTTTTCCTTTCCCACTTTTCTCTCACACCTCTCCCTCGAATCCACGGCGTGGGCCGAAACAAAAAAGGAGTCGGCCGGCGAACCCCTCTTCATGCTGTTCTGTGCCATCAAACAGCAAATGGAGAAGGGACCCATCGACGCCATCACTGGCGAGGCGCGTTACTCCCTCAGCGAGGACAAACTCATCCGACAGCAGACGGAATACAAGACGCTGGTGAGTCACAAAAGCGAGGAAAAAAAAAAACTGCAACCAATCGACTTGATTCAAATTTCACTATTTCTTGTGTAAACCCACCAGTTGGGGGAAAAATTAACTAATCAATCGGTCAAGTGGACAACGCATCTTACAGCTCAGGATGCTGAAATGATGCCGTGACTTAATAATACACCCAAGTACGTGTGCAATATGTCAGATGAGTGACATGACTGTTAACATTTTGAATCCCCTCAAGCCTACAATATACGTTTTGCATTCACCTCTCTAGTATCAAGAGAGCGTGACCGTGCATGATGGTATTTTTAAGTTGCTCACTATTCTAAAGCGATGCCAAGATTGGCATAAACATTGCTCCGCATCGTTTGTGTTTTTTTTCCCCCACTCTGCTCCGTTCAGCCTCTTTGAGACGGTGATGAGGACAGGCGGGAGAGGGCGGGGGCGAGGGCTTGTTTTGTTCTCATGATGCGGGGAGAGCAATGGTCATGTCACTCACGAAGAGAGAGACAGAGAGCAAGAAGGAGAAAAGGAGGCAGAAAAAAAATGGAACAAATGGCCATTTAGTCAATGCCAAAAATAAACGATCAAGCACCATTTTATGAAGACCATAATCCACGCCAAGACTTTGAATGTGTTCAACAATTATCTTCCACTGCATAATGTATTAGGAAACAAATCTATTGTCTCACTTTACATGGACTTTAAATAGAAATTGAGAACTTAGCTTTGCACATGAATACAGCCCAAATGTCGAAGAAGAATTTCTTATACAAGTAATATATGTATGATGCATTCTCAATTACATTAATAATGCATCATTGTGCAGACTCCGTGATAGTGACAGCAGCATAGAACAACAGTCCGGCCAATTCATGGAAGAAAAGGTAAAATTTTTTGTCTTGGATGGAATTTAGACACATTCGCAGCACTCTCCGACGGTGGAAAGAAATTGCACAAGCACAACAACAGCAGGCGAGCTTAATAAAAGTGACAATGGAAAACTGCCGCTGCTTTTGATTTGAGTTTGCCGCTAAGGTTAACGAGCGCTTTGACATTTCTACAAGAATCGAAAAATAGAGACAGTCATGTCTGGGTTGTGTTTTTTGTTTTTTCTCTCATCAATTGGACAAAGCCGAGGTCTTTGTTTGCATACTTAAGTGCAAATAATGACACACAACAACGATGACATCATTACAAAAAAAAAGAGTCAAAATGCCCAAGTGGTTCTGGCAGCCTGCTTGGTAATTCAGCAATGATGATGCGGTCTGATGGCTCGCTTAATATGAGACTGCCTCTTCCACTCCGGTTCATCAGCATAACTAACTTTTCCCCCAAGTTTCCGCTGGCGGCAGGATGACACCTCTGTGATCAAGGTGTCAGGCAGTCGGAGAGTGTCTCATTACTTGTTTAAAGCCTCTGCCAAAGCTGTACAGCCACATCCTGGAGGTGTGAAATTACATTTCTGCCCCTGAGATCCCCTCTACTGGGATACTCGAAAGAGGACCGGCTAATGAAAAGGGCTTAGCCGGGGAGAGTCACGGCCGCCTCTTTCTCTCCTCTCTGTATCGTATGGCCAGACGCTGAGTTGCGTGAACGCCGACAATGAGAACAGTCCGGAGATCGTCGTCAAGGTGCTCAACTGTGACACCATTACCCAGGTGAAGGAGAAGATCCTCGATGCCGTATACAAGAACATGCCCTGCTCCCAGCGACCGCAAGCTAACGACATGGACCTAGGTGAGAATTCTGGAAACTCGAAATTCCTCCAACAGCCCTTGTAACAATCCTGCTATGTTCATTTCTCGGCAGCAGGAATAATGATATTGGGTCATACCACCCAGGAAAAAAAAAGACTGCCAACTATCGTCCATTATGAAATTGGACACTTGATTGACATACAGGGCAGCATATCCATTTTATGGCTCATCGCACATGCGCATACAAGGGCACTAACTGGCAAAACTAGCAGTTTCCATTTTGTTCAGTTTTGTAACAACTCAAAATGTAATAATAAAGTATAAAAATGATCAAGGGAACAAACAAGCCATTTTTTTTTTTTTTTATAGACAGAGTAAGAGGAGGATTTTTGTTTTGCGGCGTCCCCCATGGCGGGGCATCTTGGACTGGCTGCAGATGTCGCTCGCATACTGGAAAAGTGCAACACAATCTTACAAGCAGACTTAAATCCATACGGCAGCCATTAGTGAATTTACTTAACTTTACAAGTTCTGACTGTCTGACTGCAAGTCCATGATTGTGATTGGATGAGCAAGTGTCCGAATGTGATTGGATTAATGAGTCACGGGTTGGGCCCTGTCCCAAGGACAGCAAGGAGCGTCAGTAAAGGAAAATCCGTAAGATTGTGTTTGTCGAGGGCACAGCAAGTTGACAATTGGGGGAGAAAAAAAAAGGTTGGCAGTGAATGAGTTCTGGGCTATTGGTTGATTGCGAACGACGCAATTGGCACCTGCGCATTTTTAGAAGGGTGTGTGTGTGTGTGGGGGGGTTGGGGGTGTAGCACTTTTTGTTATATTTGAGGACAGACTTGTACATTTTGCAAAGAGGTGTGCCGGTCTCATTGACACACTAGAGGCACCGCTACTAATTTGCAAGGTAAACCAAATCTCTTGATTTCTGCAAGGCATCCAAATGCATGATTGGCAATTAATCGACCTCAAGTATAACCAACATTACAGAGTGGTAAAGTCGTCTTTGTCAACTAGCAACACAACAGGTGGTTTAATGACCTAACCTG
Organism: Hippocampus comes; assembly: GCF_001891065.2. NCBI lineage: Eukaryota > Metazoa > Chordata > Actinopteri > Syngnathiformes > Syngnathidae > Hippocampus > Hippocampus comes. The sequence goes on from NW_017805002.1 coordinate 1,762,722, forward strand.
ATTCCAACTCCCGATGTCTCTCGCTAGGCCGTGCCTTTTAAAGGCGGACTTCAAACACGTAGGTATTACAGTATGTGGAGTAATGATTTTTTTTCCGAAAATATAAAGCAACCAAGACACTATGACGGGAGTGTTACACCAACTGCGTCAGCCAGAAAGCAGCGTGTTAATTGGATGCCCAAGGACCACATTGACCAAGTCAATTTATGGGCATGAGATCACCTAGGTAACGGTCCAACAGCCCTCTCGGATGTGACCCAATTTTTTTGTGATTTTCTCCGCACACTACAGAGTGGCGTCAGGGCAGGACGGCTCGCGTCGTTCTTCAGGATGAAGACATCACCACCAAGATCGAGGGTGATTGGAAAAGACTCAACACACTCCTTCACTACCAGGTGTGCAAAAAAAAAAAAAAAACAGAAGAGGAAACAACCGAAAGAATGATTTTTTTGTTTTTCAAACCTTTTTAAATTGTTGCTCAAGGAAATCTCGGTACACACAAACAGTTCACAGAGGACAAATCATTATTCAATGTTACCCGTTGTACATTGACATTTTGTTCCTTAGGTTTATAAACACATGTACACTCTCTATAGTCAATTCTTCAGCTACCATGCAGAGGCTGGCAGCCTTGGATGAGGATTTATGGTTCTTTGTTGGCAAAATGTTGGTGCTGAGTGACCCGTTGGAGTTGAAGGCGGAGGACACCCTGAACTTGTGGCCAGCCAATCGCAGGGCACACAGAGAGGAACAACCATTCGCCCTCACAACCACACCAGGGGACAATTTAGTGTTCCATTAACCTGTCATTCATGTTTTTGGAATGTGGGAGGAGTTTTCTTCATGGTATGGGGATGAACAACGCAATAATTTTTTGTTGTAGACTTCGATATAATGAAAGCCAAATCGATTTATCGATGATGTCATGCATATTTTTCAGCACAGTACAGTGGGCCCCAGCTTTTTTGTGCCACGGACCGATTCACATCAAGCAAGATTCAAAGATCATACATATAAACAAATAATTAAAAATTCAATTCGCCATTACACGAAATGCAGTTGTTTGAATGTTTCAAATCTCACAGACAAGACGGATACGCAGACAACAAATGCAAACACAAATTTTATTCACCGTCAACGTTGTTTGCTACAACACAAACCAATGTCTCACCACTTGTGTCACTTTATGAAACTGAAAGCGACACATTTGTCATGACAACTTCACGATCTTCGCCCAGCGACAGCAGCAGACCGGCAAGTCCGCAGCTTGGCCCATTGGAAGTCAAGATGCCAAAAACCTCATTTGCAACTTCAACCCATTTGCAACTTCAACCCTTTAAACTTTGACTACCTGAACAGTAAAGTCGACTCTAGTTGGTTCAACCCCATCTTTTTCGGGATGCAGTCTAGCGTACACCGACTATCATTCAGCACTGTGATGCATATACAAAAAGTCAAGCACCTACCTTTGATTGTCCAGGTGACAGATCGCTGCGTGGTGGCGTTGGTGCCCAAACAGATGTCGTCGTTCAACATCCCATGCTCAGCTAGCTTCCCAAGAAGTATCAGCAGATATGGTCAGTACTGTCAACGAAAAACAAATGAACCGCGATTTGTAACATTCCACGAGGGCAACAGTATCATTTCTAGACAGTCAGCTGTTGATCGAGATTGGTCCTTCATAACAACGACATGGTACCGAGAAGATAAACCCACATGATTCAAAAATCAACTGGGAGCTTTCATTTACAAAGGTGAAAATTGTGAATGGCGAAGCGCATGAAGCTCAACACACAGCATGGTGAACCAAAGTCAAATCAAAAAATCCCATCGCTATGTAGAGATCAGTCAGTGTTGCAAAACGGGATGGCGCGATAGTCTTGATTGAACAAAATGCCAACTGTCAATGAAACTGAAAATTTGAACCTCCAGGCGTGGACATCCCCTTCCGCTCCACACCCACCAGCCCCGACAGCCCTCACTCCCGCGTGCCCATGCTGACCCCCGACCTGGAGAGCGGGGTCAAAGTTTGGCACTTGGTCAAGAACCACGAGCACGGAGACCAGAAGGAAGGCGAGCGAGGCAGCAAAATGGTGTCGGAGATTTACCTCACCAGGCTCTTGGCGACAAAGGCAAGTATCACGAGTAATGTCATCATCAATATGATTTACTTATTTTTACTCTGTATTTTTTCAAAGATTTTTATTTTTATTTTATTTTTTGAAATGTGGCTATCATGTTTTATTGTAATACTTCCATGTTTTTAATTACATATACACCGATAATGATTTAATTATTAATTTCCTATCGATGTTTAAATTCTACTCAGGCATACTCATATTTCATTTTGTAACAGATTGTATAAGATTAATACATTTTCACTGAAACAATATTTTAATACATTAAACTGTACTCAGCACACAAAAAAATATGATTTTTTTTTACAATAAAACTGAAGTGTTTATGTAGATCCATTACTTACGTATTTGAATCCATCCATCCAATTATTGCATGCACAGACTAAGGATCTGAATCCAAAAAGGCTAATTCTGTGTTAATATTCTCTTCAGGGCACGCTGCAGAAATTTGTGGATGACCTGTTCGAGACGCTTTTTAGCACCGTGTGCCGCGGCACCGCCCTGCCTCTCGCCATCAAATATATGTTTGACTTTCTGGATGAGCAGGCCGACAGACACGGGATCTACGACACGGATGTCCGCCATACCTGGAAGAGCAACTGGTGAGCGTCGTGTTTTCCAAGTGATCCTCCGCTGCAATGGACTTTATAAATCACCAGCAGGAGTACCTCTTTGTTGCTGCTCTACGGCTTACTTACAGGCAAAGAGGATGGCAACGCCTCATTTTCCTGCTCACACTCGCCTCTAATGCATATAACTATTTAGAATTGAATAATCTCGACAAAGCTCTCCAGTGAAGAGGGTGAATCGTAAAACACAACCACATGAAGATTGTTTATGATTTACTGGCGACTGGTCTAAGGTGGACCCAGATTGCCGAGATGAGCACCAGCTCAGGTGCAACCATGAGGGCAAGCGCTACAGAAGATGGATGAATGGGAATATTCTTCTCATTCACTGAATGTGACCGTATTATATTTCCCATTTTTTATGTGAATTTTGTGATCATATTCATGATTCCCACCTGCCTCAACTAAACGAGTGTTAGTGTTTATTTACGTCAAAATGCGTAACATTATTTGCAAATTCATCAAATATTCGAGCACTTTGCATTTTGCAATTTTTAAGACTTGTCAGTTATTTTTAAGAAAAAAATGGCCTTTATTTTGGAGTGGGGGGGGGGGGGTTCAAAATGAAGTCTTTATGCAGCTGTCCACTGGAGTAACCGTTGTCCCTGAAAGGCAATGGCCTTTATTTTGGAGTGGGGGGGGGGGGGAATTCAAAATGAAGTCTTTATGCAGCTGTCCACTGCAGTAACTGTTGTCCCTGAAAGGGTTAATTACATATTTGAAATCCGTCCAAGCGGCCCGGTGGTCCAGTGGTTAGCGACAGGGTTCAATTCCAGCTCCGGCCTCCCTGTGTGGAGTTTGCATGTTCTCCCCGGGCCTGCGTGGGTTTTCTCCGGGTACCCCGTTTTCCTCCCACATTCCGATTGAACACTCTAAATTGTCCCTAGGTGTGGGTGTGAGCGTGGGTTTTTAGTCTGTGTGTGCCCTGCGATGGGCTGGCAACCGGTTCAGGGTGTCCCCCACCTCGTGCCTGAAGACGGCTGGGATAGGCTCCAGCACATACCGTGACTCTTGTGAGGACAAGCAGATCGGAAAATGGATGGATGGATGGAAATCCGTCCATCCCTTCTCGATAACTCTTTCTCCTCTTATCCAATTGCAGGACAACCAAGTCATTAACACCAATGCACGATTTTGAGTTTTCAGTGAATCTAACATGCATGTTTTTGGAATGTGGAAGGAAGTCGGAATGCACCATGAAAATATTTGATATTTGAAAATATGCCATGTCACTAGATATTTCATCTAAACAGAAACTGTTCCACACTACATCTTTCTTCCCTGTGCTATTCCCAGCCTTCCCCTGCGCTTCTGGGTGAACGTGATCAAAAACCCGCAGTTTGTCTTTGACATTCATAAGAGCAGCATCACGGATGCCTGCCTGTCTGTGGTGGCTCAGACCTTCATGGACTCGTGCTCCACCTCCGAGCACCGGCTGGGCAAAGACTCACCCTCCACCAAGCTGCTTTACGCCAAGGACATCCCGCACTACAAAAGCTGGGTAGAAAGGTATCCATTTCTGTGTGTGACTAAATATATGTCGGTGTGAAAAGCTCCTCAATAAATGAGCGGTTGGATGTGACATGCACGCTGATCGCTTACGCAACAGGGTCAGATTAAAAATGAATGCCAACATGTTAGCATTGTGTGATTTATTAAGAGCATTTGGTTTGATGCATGCTGCAACATGTTCGGTGTTACTGTTCCTGTTGGCTTGATGTGCACTGAACCCTTTCATGCACCCTGTAACCTGATAACATGATAAGCTGCCCACTGTAGTAACCGCTGTCCCTGAAAGGGTTAATTAATTTTTTTTTTCCCTCAACATTGCAACTACAGTTTCATATACGATTATTTTTTTTCAAGGTCCTCTGACAATGTTTTTTTAACAAACACAAGCTATGACAAGTTCTCTGCTCTTGGCACTCTTGTTGTTTCCGAAGAAGGGGCGACATGGTAGGTTGAGGCTTAAGGTGTAAATAAAATGCAATTACACAAACCCATGCGCGCACCAATGAGTGAATTCACGATTGTCCTGCTCTAGCGCCTCCGATGTAAATCAGCCGCTGTGGACGCAGACGACTGGAAGAGGAAGAAAAAAAAAAAGATTGCCCACGTCTAACAGCGCGCGTCTCCCGTTTCAGGTACTACGCGGACATCAACCGCCTGCCTGCCATCAGTGATCAGGACATGAATGCCTATCTGGCTGAGCAGGCGCGCCTCCACTCCAGCGAGTTCAATGCGCTCAGTGCCCTCCACGAGATCTACAGCTACGTCAGCAAATACAGCCAGGAGGTGAGGACTAGAGCGCCACGGAGACCTCCAACTGTAAACATCTGCAATTGCCGCTGTAAATTTCATACTGAACTGCAGGAATTTGCAACTTAAATGTTGGAGAGAGCCACAATTTTATGATCAGCGCGACTGGGGTGCCACATACTCTCGCTCCACACACTTCCATACCAGATATATGACAAAATGCCATAAATATAGTGCCAGTCCGCAAATAACAAAAATTGGAATATGACTGATGGTCATTGGGGGGGTTCCAGAGTTTTTTAACCTAATAATTTCTCCTAAAAATGCTCATGAACCTCCATGATGCATTTCCCGAAAAAAAAAATCTTTTGGACAATTGAATTTTAAACATACTGTGGGGCCAAACCTTGAAGGAAGTAGCCCCTGAATTGAGAGTGTAGCACATTGTCAACAGCAGGTTGCAGCAGAGATATAGAGAGACTGGAAGAGTCACAGAAAGGCATGGATGTCTTTGGAAGTTTATTTATTGGCTCCTTCTTGAAGAAGAAATAATGATCGGGTGAACATGTGTACTCAAAATTTTAGAGATGGTCAAATTAAATTCACCTGGAAAAGCTATAGTGTATTTTTCTATGTATTTATTTCTTAATTTTCATTAGCAATAAGGGGCCACTCAGAGTGTGGCCCGCCGGCCACCAAAGCCCATCTCTGCTCTACTGTATGACATGTTAACACAATGCATTACTGTACTTTGTCTGTGCCAGTGCTATACGCCAATATCCACCATACAACACACTTCCACTGAGGTTTAGCAGTTCATACAACTGTTTATGAATCGTCTCCATGGGAGCCGGGCCAGCTCGTGAGTGGGCAGCTTGGCCGGAGGTTGGACTGCTTAAAATGTGGAGCCAAAAAAAAAAAAAACCCAAAACACCCTTCTCCAACTGCAAAAATCTGCAATTGCCGCTGTAGAATTCAGACTGAACTGCAGGCGTGGGCAACTTAAATGTTGGAAGGAGCCACAATTTTATGATCAGCGCTACTGGGGTGCCACATACTCTCGCTCCACACACTTCCATACCAGATATATGACAAAATGCCATAAATATAGTGCCAGTCCGCAAATCACAAAAATCGGAATATGACTGATGGTCATTGGGGGGTTCAGAGTTTTTCAACCTAATAATTTCTCCTAAAATGCTCATGAACCTCCATGATGCGTTTCCCGAAAAAAAAATATTTGACAATTGAATTTTAAACATACTGTGGGGCCAAACCGCGAGTATGCAGAGATCCAATGCGATCGAGGAAACGTGTGTGTGTGTGTGTGTGTGTGTGTGTGTGTGTGTGTGTCTGAATCTATGTACAGTATCTATTTCGTAATTTTTATTAGCAATGAGGGGCCACTCAGAGTGTGGCCCGCTGGCCACCAAAGCCCATCACTGCTCTACTGTATGACATGTTAACACAATGCATGACTTTACTTTGTGCCAGTGCTATACGCCAATATCCACCATACAACACACTTCCACTGAGGTTTAGCAGTTCATACAACTGTTTATGAATCGTCTCCATGGGAGCCGGGCCAGCTCGTGAGTGGGCAGCTTGGCCGGAGGTTGGTGCCCTGTTGCCACCCACGACCATTGGGTGGACACGACACTGGCTGCATGCATGTGTGCTCTCTGATAAGAGATGGCAAACATTTTCAGAATATTGAATTGAAGAAAAAAAAAAAAAGCATAAACAACACAGAGGCCAAAG
>NW_017805002.1:1769672-1776239 GCF_001891065.2 Hippocampus comes
GAGGAGGAGGTGGAAGAGGAGGAGTAACAATGCACACGGCAAGTGCACTCAAATGTGCACGCGCGTCATGTGTATGCCTGCACACAAACACCCAGAGAGACTCGTGTAGGCATGGATGCTTGTGAACTTCATGGACCTAATACAAATGACACACACCAAAACGTGCAAACACACTCGAACAGCAGATCATCCCAAAAGCGTGACGTTTGAATTCAACGCCATGCATCCGTCGTCTAAAAGTGTCCTACTCCAAGCGGGGGGGAGCAGGGCTCATGCTTCGTCTCGGAGAGAACCACACAAAGAATGACAACTCGTCTCCAAAAGATCAACAAATCGAGGCGCTCATGTTGTTGACCAACAATGGTGAGCTGTCATGTAACGAAGGGACGTGCGCCACGATGTTGCCATATGAGCATTTTGCCAACAGCGGGTTCGCCTTCTGTATTTTATATTTAAGTGTGGATTTTCCATCTTTCCAAACATGTTCTATAACGCGTGTCCTCATGATTGAGATGGGTGAGCTGGAGCCTATCCCAGCGGACTTGGATGATAGAAAGCGGGTGCTCCCTGGACTGGTCGCCAGCCAATCAACGGACGCATATAGGCAAACCCATCACAGTCACATTCCCAACAATGAACATTTTTCAAATGACACTCAAATAGTCTTCAATGACCCAAATGAGGGGAGGGCATGCTAACAGCAGACAGGAAGACTGGAGCCAAGATTCAAACTCTGAATCTCAGGACTGTGAAGTAGACGTGTCGACCACTAAACTCGGGTGCTGCAGATTGTAATTTCATTCATGGATACAGTTTCCTAAAGCTGCGTTCACTTGCGATTGAAACAAATGCCGGTACGTTTTCAGTGCTGCAGATTGTAATTTCATTCAGGGATAGTTTCCGAAGGCTGTGTTCACTTGCGATTGAAACAAATGCCGGTACGTTTTCTCTAGTAGTGTGGTTCCAACGCTAGAGTATTGCTGTGATTGATAAACAAGTGGACCAGAAAAAAAACTCGAGTGGTTGGGATTAGCTGACCAAGCACAACTCTCCCTCCATTTTAGAAAGTGCTTATGCTGTTCGGGGTTGCGGGGAGGTGGAGCCTCCTGCATCGCAGCTGACATCAGGCAACGGGCAGACTACACCCTGGAAGAAATCAATCACAAGAGCCAAATAGGGACAGACAACCATTCTGACTCAAATTGACAGCATCAGTGGGAATCCAACCACAAGTCGGGCGTGTGAACCGCTACACCATCATCAACATCATGATCCCTCCGAAGGATGATACAATTTCTTCAATGAACCTAAGAATCCCTGCCTCAATGCAGTTCAGTTGTCCATGCATCCATTTTCTGATCCACTTTATCCTCACAAGGGTCGCTGGGGGTGCTGGAGCCTATCCCAGCCGTCTTCGGGCAGTAGGCGGGGGACACCCTGAACTGCTCGCCAGCCCATCGCAGGGCACACAGAGACGGAAAACTATCCGCACCTTGGGAAAATTTTGAGTGTTCAATCAGCCTGCCATGCATGTTTTTGGAATGTGGGAGGAAACTGGAGTACCCAGAGAAAACCCACGCAGGCATGAGGAGAACATGGAAACTCCACACAGGAATGCCGGAGCTGGAATCGAACTCGGTACGGCCACACTGTGAGGTCGACGCGCAAACCACTCGTCCACTGTTCCGCAGTTGTATTTAATTTTTAGGTTCAATCCATTCATTTGCATTTCATCTGGACCAACTGTGTATTTGGAAACACTTATTTAGGTACAATTGCTTTTGACTTTGATGTGCAATACATTTTACTCGAATTATTAAGTACAGATATATTTTTTTTCACCTGTATTCAAGCACAGTGTTAATGTTAGTACCAGGAGGAAAGCCACACGAGCATGCAAATTCTACACAGGAAGGCCAGAGCAGAGATTCTAACCAGCGAAGCAGAGATGCTAATCACTGCACCGCTGTATGACCCGCAAAATGTGCCGTGCATCATTTTCTGTTTGGTGAATACAGCCATACAAGCACACTTCAAGAATATTCCCACAGTGAGATTTGCTATTCACATTACCCCGTGTCCCTGCATAAAAATGCATTAAGATGTACGTCATAGCACTGAAAAAGCAGGATGTGATTTGGATATGCGGTGAACACTAATCCACTCAGCGAAGATAAGTGGAGAACAAATAGAACGGTGAGATAAAGTGTTATTAATGACGCAGCAAGGCCCGACGTATACTCGTTCTTTCTCCCAGTCTCATCAGTCATTGTTTACGTCGTACAGTACTTGAAATGCGGCAAGTGTGTGAGACAAGAGCACCTGTCACTCCTGTGAAGAAAATGTGGAAAGATTAAGTTGAATGACTGCGTCCACTTCAGTAAAAGTAACCTGGACAATGAAGCTCGTGAACCTGCTGCAGAGCTTCTAATTTTGGAGCTCCTGCCGGATCTGTCTTGATGGATGCCACGTGCAGTCGGCTCATTAGCCGGTCCTTGTAAATTCGACTTGTTCTGCCGCCTGACTGCACTTCACTCGCTTTGCATCCTGCCCGTCTCCATCTTTAATTGCTTATTTCACATCTTTTTATTTGTACCCGACTGCTGGTGGTCTCTTTTGCTGCTGTCTTTATGGAGTGCCATATCCAAACTTATCACGGTGAAACTGTCTGCCTGAGGCCTGTTCGGGGTTTCACTTTTATTCACGATGCACCAAACTGTGACCATGGCAAATGTCTTTGTGTGCTCGATTACGCCTATCCATGGGTAGGGCTCCTTTTAATTTTGTTGAGCTCCATTAATTCAATTCAAAACAAAAAGATGAGGAAAAAAACCCCTCCATTCTTTGTTTAATGTTGAAATATGACGAAGGACCCATGTGTTTTATGTGTGATTCTACAAGTTATAAATGTGTCGTGCAATAAATTGTCAGATGTGGTTTTTTTAACTCTATATTATTGTATAAATATTGTACATAGAAAACACTCCTATTTTGCAAGCAAAAGATTCACTTTTTACTGTTGTTATAAATTAAACTGAACAGCTGAATATACTCATTCTTGCCTGGTTTATTTTGTGTTGTTGATCAGCAGCCTTTCTTGAGACCAACCTTGAACTCATTCCAAAGTTCAACATACTCTTAAACAGAGGCAACCGAATGTCCACTCAGCTTCTCTGCCTAACTCACAAAACAACTCTAGCGCTGACACACTTCACGTCTTACTATTCTAGTAACTCACTGGCATGCTGATTCACTTGGGGGAACTTAAGTCAGCTTTCATCGGAAAGATATAATGTGTCGGCTAGATTTGTTACATGTGCTCAAAGCCTGATGCTGCCACTCTGCTGAAATAATGACAGGATATGTATGAGACATTGGCTGATCTGGACTATGATGGAGAATGGATACTAACACTGATGATTAGATGGTAGTTCAATCCCTGAAACTTGCTGTCTAAATGCATCTGGCATTTGATATAGTAATAATGTGACATGTCCAGCCAGGAGCCTGCAAAGGAGGCGGGGATTGGTGAGGGTGGGGTGGGGGGGGGGGCATCTACCTCTGAATCATTAATTCCCTGGGGCGACCCATTCACAAATAGGGATTTGCAATCAGAAACGTTGAACACATTTAACATTGACCAATTGTCATCCCTGAACCCGTTTTTAGGTTGGGGAAGCGAAAACAATCACTCTCAACACACCTCACGGGGTAGCATCATATTTGAGAGACAGCAGAGAATCTGGCCTGTCGTTCGCAGAGGGCAAATGATGACATTTGGCCAGATTGTTGTATGTGCGCACTACCACTTTACCTGCAGTCAAGTAACATTTCAAAATCCTCTTCAATTGTGACCCAAAACTCAGAATTTCTCCATTTAGGCATGATGATGAATTGAAGCATTACACCCTGGGTTCAACAAAAGAAAATTCTACTTTTGGAAAAGCCAAGCCAAAGACATTAACCTAAAGCCGAGCTTGCGATTCAGATAAAAACAGGATGCAAGGGTAGGTTGGTTGATTTTTTTTTTTTTTCCAATCCACTCATGTAATGTTCCAACATTTGTGGAAGTGGAAGCCATTTGACTCATTTCCCTGAATGACTATGGGGAAAATAATGAAACACCAATTGCTTTTCAAATGTTTAATGCCATTGATGTGAGTGACAGGAATTCATTCTGATGCCAAAACGGCTAACTCCGCTTAAGGCACGGCAGTGTCACGACAGAAGCTTGTAAAACAACAAAGAACTATACTGGAGAAAATTATTAAATCCCTTTGATTTTTTTTGGTGGGGGGGATCCTACTGGTGATGAGCGGCTAGCTTCCTGGGGGAGAAAGAAATAATGTGCTGAACAATAAGTACTGTGACAATATTTGGTGTGGCATGTGAGCAGTGTAAGGACTCCTCCACACTTGCTACTGGAGAAGAAATTCATTATTTATGTTTATCCCTCAAGGCAAATGGGGCAAGGGTGGGGGAGGTGTGATTGGGTGTTTGCATGAGTATTCATAACTCCCAACCTGCGTGGATGATAGAGCTCAGGTATGGAAACTTTCCTTCAATTTTGATCTGCCTTCCATTGCAGTTTCCCCTAACAAGAGGTTGAAAATATAGTAATGTTCACGTTCCTTAAATGCAGCATTAAAATTGACAACATTTACTTTTTAATTCTATGAAAGTTGTAGATGGGTCTCTGAAATGCCTGTCTACATATCAGGTGTAAAATTAAAGCCTTTTACTCAGGTAAAAAAAGGCTTTACATCTCCTCTGACATCAGAAGAAACCCCAGAAGGACCTCTTGATGGTTTTGGCATTGTTTTTCCCATGATTTTTTTTTTTTTAATTTGCAGAACATCAAATGTCACAGCTGTAACGAGGTCGTGTTCATAGATTTGCATGAGAAATTATGGACGATCCAGAACAGTTTGCAACTCTGCCAGGTGATTGACCCATTGCACATTTACTGCAAGGCAATGAAAAGCCTACGGCGAATCAGGAAACGTTTTGAGGCACAACTTTTCATCGGTACGAATGTCAAGCAAGACCATGTTGGTTGCACCTTGGCCACTACCAGAGGCTGCTGTTGATTCACTCAACAGGTTTGCTGGGTAAAGAAGTGGTGATTGAGGAGCTATGATTGGAAATGTTCCATGGACAATGCAGTCAATCAGGACAACGTGATGATTGTATATACGAGGGGAGCCGAACCTTTTTGGGGTCAAAAATCTACTTTTAAAGGCAACCAAACTTCTCAATCGGCTGTTACCGCACATGTACGCATACACCCAAACGATACACGGGTGCGTACACACGCATGCCATGATGAGCAACAGCCCTAACGGCCCCTAACATGAACGAAAAATAAAAATAATGTGGATACAAGGGTATGTGAGTTTGGGGAAAAAGCAAATAACTGCCTACCTTAGTGGGAGACTTCACGCGAAGGCATAGGACGCACTTGTGCAGTTTGTTAAATGCATGAACATCACTATGCTCACGTGAACCACTTTAAGATTCTTTGACAGTGCCATCTGTGAATTGCAGATGAAACACAATGAATGAGTTAAAAAAAGAAAACTATATCGGCAATAGCTTTGATCGCAAGCTGCAATTGCAGACTGCTGGCCACCAACAATTTCCGGTGATGCCAACGTAGATTACAGGTGACCTGCTTTTTTATGTATTTATTTTTTATATATTTTTTAAGCTTTTTGTGAAAGTAAAATGGATATGATGCTTACAGTGCAGCGTACATTAACACAAAAATATTTAATATTAATAAAACCCACAAAGACACACATCCCCCCCACCCCACCCCATTTCGCCCAAACCAAAAGATCGACTTGGGACCAGTCCTCGGGCTACAGTTCGATGTGATCGACTGGTTGGGCACCCCTGGTATACAGTCCCTGATAAAACCCCAACTGTGTAAACACACACACACACACACACACACACACACACACACACACACACACACACACACACACACACACACACACACACTCTCTTTGTTTTGTCCCTCCTGTACAATCAAGCTTTACATTCCCTGAAGCGCTGCCCCGAACGCATCCTGGAGGCTGCTGAGGGCTGCATGCATCAGCCTCCCACCGCTCTAATTAAATATGCATACCGCATTATCAGGCTGCACACGATCAAACAGGCTGTGCGCCGAGTGTTTGTTCTTGCCAAGGACAAGAAACAGATGTCCAAATTCGGAAACTAAAATCCCCGACGCAACTGCCCGAACGATCACAACGATGACAATTTCCCTCCAGATTTATTTAACGAGATAATCCGTGTTGATACATCTAAACCCATTTGCCGCGATACATTTCCTTCTTTTTATCTACTCGCATTTATAAAGAAATTAAGGGACGTCGCCGTACATCGTCTATCAACGGCATCGTAAAAGTGCATGCAGTCGATAGAAATTCATTGCACTGTTGATTCATTAATTCAAGTCGGGATGGAGGTGGAAAGTGGAGTATTTCTGGATGGTTGACTACTGCCATCCTGTGGGTGAAAATATAGCAACAAAGAATGGGGCTAAGTCACGAGGAC
>NW_017805002.1:1776326-1786604 GCF_001891065.2 Hippocampus comes
TGGTGTGTGTGTGTGTGTGTGGGTGTGTGTGTGTGTGTGTGTGTGTGTGTGTGTGTGTGTGCCATGCGGAGGGTCCCGCAGTTCCCGAATAATGACATCCTCATGTTTCACCTTGATGAAAAGAACACTCGCTCTCTAAGTTTATGATTGTCTCACTTCATTTCTCCGGCCTGCACACTAAAAGGGTCATCACTGCTTGGACCAGACAGAGAGGTAATGATCAAACCCACACCCCCAACCCTTTGCCTACCACTTCTCAGACACTCATTCCTCTCTGGGAATCACTTCAAGACAGGCCCCATCCGAAGCAGCCAATCAGTGAGCTCTGCGGAATTCTCTCTCTCTCTCTCTCTCTCTCTCTCTCCCTCCCTCCCTCTCTCCCTCTCTCTCTCCCATAAAAACCACATGACCAAAAACATGCGCTTGACTACATTGTGTTTGAAAACATTTAACCAAATGAAAATGTTTAGTTCAGAATGAAAACGTCCTTCACTGGTCTGTCACAATCTCAGAGCAGAGCAAAAGTATCCACTACTGCGGCACAATGTTGTTCTGGGTGGCCAGGACTTTCTCTTCCCACCATGAGCATCATATTTGGAGAGAGAGACTGTTTTATAACTTCCTGTAGAAAGCAACTGCCAAAGGACCTCAAATATTCCACTAGCAGAATACAGAGCAAACACTTTGGTGACCAGATGAAATCGTAGAGATTGATATGCGGAGGAAAAGTACGAAAGAAATACTGTCGAAAGAGTGCAGATGATGCGGAAAAAGTCAGTTGGGAACAGATGCAGTAGGTTTCTAGCTCCTAATATCCGAAGAATGTCAGGGAGAGCTGACATAAAAGCAATTTAATAGGGTAAGTCTAGAGTTTAGCAACTAGCCTTTTAAAGTCACCAGTAACCAATAAAAGTACAATTTTGCAATGCATTGGTATTGGAGGGCTGTGACATTTTATAGACCTCGACCAGTTTGACCTTAGGAGTTTCTTATCGGACATTTAAAGGAAATGTGGGCTTTTTTTTCTTTTTTAACAATTTAAAACGGTTATATCTTGCTGGGCCAATGGTGAGTCCTGCTTTTATTACCATGGAAACTAAGGGTGGAGCCTGAGCTTTGTAAATAGGTTGGGATGATTTACAGCAGGGGTCAGGAACCTCTGGCTCGCGAGCCAGGTGTGGCTCTTTTGTTGATAGTATTTGGCTCGCAGATAAAACAAAATATTCTCGCTTGTTTAATCCATCCATCGATTTTTCACTGCTCATGTCCCATTCAGGGCTGCAGTTGACTGCAGGAGCAATTTTAATTGGATGATAATGGCCTACGTTGGCCGTTGCTGGTTAACAGGTAAACGCCCCCTTTTGAATCAGTCAGCTCGGTCATTAGCTCAAAGCTAATGCTTCGAGAAATAAGATGACGAAAAGAAAAAAAAGATTTCATTTTCAAGGATCGAAATAAAAACAAATCATTACAAATATCTGTAATCAAGTCAGCTGAGTGAACCGCTACACTGACAAATACCGTACCTATTTAACCCTTTCAGGGACAGCGGTTACTACAGTGGACAGTTTATCATGTTATCAGCTTACAGAGTGCACAAAAGGGTTAAAATGTGCATTTGAATCTAACAACGATGCTGGTCGAAATGCGTTTTGACCGAAGTTTTACCGCCTCTGGCCCAAAATCAGCTCGGACACACACCAGCTACCCGTGAACAGAATGAGACCAAGGGCTCTAGAAAATTCATGTTTTGAAAATGAATGTAGTTAACTTGTGAAGTGTTGTCATAAATCAAATTAATTTGAAGCAGAGTACAGTGGATCCTCGGAATTTAAATGGTTCAGCGATCAAAGAATTCTATGAACAAAAATCCTAAACCCAAATCAAACCTATTTACTTTGTTTGTAAATCGGTAATGACTTATTTCACTGTGTTTTATGTGACCTTTAAGGTTTACTATTGACGACAACAAGCTCTGATTATATTATTACTCACTTCGAGGGAAAACTGAACAGAAACCCAAAGAAATTCAGCCTCCTGCAACTGTTTTTGAATCCCGACGGTCCGCTGTAATCACGTAAGTCTTCCTCCCAATCTGCTCTGCAATGTTTCATCAAAAGCTCCTCTGTGGCATGAGACCACACGGCCATGACTTCACTCCCCATGACCCTGGTAATGGTTCACTAGTTGGCATTTCATTTGACATTTTTCGCTAGTATCCTCTGAAGACTAGGAACCCCCCCAGTAAGACTTTGCACTGATCCATCATTCTCAAGGCCATTTTTATTCCTGCCTTCCAAACATCAACTCTTTTTTGTTTTCTTTTTATTTTATTTCCATTTTGTGCAACACAATTGCACAATAGAATACAACGCATCATTATTTATGCGCAACAACCCCAAACAGTAACCACAACAAGGTGAAAGACAGCTAGAAAGAATTCTGAAAAAGGAAGTGCGCTTAAATGATACATGAAATGACTGAGTCACATATTACAGTACAGTGGAACCTCAAACATCAAATATGATCCGTTCCAAGATGCTGGACAACCGCTGATTTGTTTCAGGGTCAAACTGTCACCATCGTAAAACCATCATTTACTAATAATATTTCAAATTGACAAACAAATGTAAAACCAAACAAAAAAAAAGTGAACTGATAATAAAATGGCACCTATTCGAGGAGGCTACGCATTTACAAATAATCGAGCCTAATTGATACCCAATTCCACCTGCACTCAAAATCTGTAAAAGTGAGATGAGTAGAAGACTCCAAAAGATGACCGAGAAATTATCCTGTGGCGTGGGATGTGTTAAGAGTGATTTTCTTCCTCCCGATTTGCTTGGGCCGAAAACCATAAAAGATCAGCAATTTTAATATTTATGATTGCAAATCCTTATGTGTGTTGTCAACACTGACCTGAAGCTTATGTGGTTTCTATACAGTAATCTTATTTTTGTCTATTTATTCTCTTCTACTACTACCACTACTAGGACTGTGACTACTGCAACTCTTCTTCTTCGTATTTTACAAATGTCTGGATGCATTCCTGCACACACTGCCCCTCATAGGTCAGTCTTGGTACTACAACTGAAATGTGGTTTGGGGGAGGAGACTTAAAATTGTCGAGAGATGTGGCTGTGTGTGTGGTGTGCTGCGTTGCTCATTCGGAATACACCACACACTATAAATGCAGCAGGCACCCCACACATGCAGATTTTTTTTTTTCATCCTGTGGGGTCTCTCACATTTTAAAAATAGGTTTAGATGTTAACAAACAGTATGCGTGTACCTGGGTTGTGTCGAACTATTATCTGCTTGGAGTTCTTTAGCAACCACTGTATTTGTCATCGCTTGTGCCCTTTGGCTGTGCCAAACACACACACACACACACACACACACACACGCACGCACGCACGCACGCACGCACGCACACAATAGTAAGGCATTTGTCTTGAAGGATTTCACTTCAAGTGAAATGGCACGAAGAAACAACATGACACCGACATTTTTTGCCCCTCTTGCGAAGATAAACGTGAAGCCAAGATATGACGTCTCTCAGAATGATGCAGTATGGTATGACATAACGATTTTCCATCTGATCAGTGAGACTGATGCACCCGCTCAACACAGAGCAAGTTATTCCAGCCAAGTGGTCCGAGGAAAGTATTACATACTGTATTTCCCTACCCATAATTCTCTGTTTAACTACAAGTAAAGAAGAAGACAATACAAATGTCAACACTCTATGAAACTGACAACACAATGTGGTGACTAAACATGATTTATGCATTTAGCCTTTTAAGCAGAACTTGAATACTGTATATTGAATAGCCTCATCAGATTTCCAAACGCCTTACCGTAGGATTGGCCATTTTATATGGTTCTTGGCAAAGACAAGAGGTTGTACACGACAGAACAAAAGAAGAGCTACGTGTGGGGCATTAAAACAAGCAAAGAAAGTCAAAGAGAGCAAGAGCAGGCAGGGAAATAAAAAGGTGATTACACCCTTACAAAGGTCTGGATTTGGATTTTTGTGGTCTTGGTTGAACCTGAAGGGGATTCCTTGTGAGAAAGTGCAAGCACAAAAGCTCAGTGCAAAGATTTCTCCAGAGACACTTCATCATGCATTTCAAGAGTGCATATTGCACATAGGCTTAGTATATGCGCTCTCGGAACTGTGAGGGGGCGACTATCAGATTTGGCTGAAGTCCACTTCCAAACTTAACCGCATTGTCACAAATCATCGAAATGACCGCTTGATGTACGCAGAGATTGCAGCCCGTGGTGGAAAACGTACAGCAGCTAATTGGATATTTGACAACAGATGTGCAGTGATTGAATTTTATGAGCTCGACGAAAAATGTTTTATTCGAACATTTTAACAGTGTTGGTCTTTTAAATCTGATTAGCACTATTTGATTCTCCTCCTTTAATTATCCTTTGTCTTTCCTTGTAATATATTTTTTTAACTAATAATTTTCCCTTGACTTTCAATTTCTCGAGTCGTGCAAAACAAATCGACTCAAAACCAAGATATGTACCGTGATCTTGGGCCTACCACTACAATCCAAATGACTATATTGGACATTTATGTGGTTCCATTGTTATCACCAGCCCCCTGAAGGCAACCATAACCACAATGTGGCCCATTATGGAAACAAGTAACAAGGACAGAATAACCTAAAATTCATGTATACATGAAAAGCGAAGTATGGTAAGGGTCTGTGTCTGCCACTGAGGATTAAAGGTCCATTGAGCGCGATCTGACAGGACGCTGTGATTGACGAGGCCTCAAATAGCTGCAATACTTAGCTAGCTAATAGACTAATGAATGTTTTACTGGGGTGATGTGACTGCTGCTGTCCAGCTGTGGTTGCTGAAATTCGCACACCACTGCGTGTGTGTATGTGTGTGTGTGTGTGTGTGTGTGTGTGTGTGTGTGTGTTGAGCAAAGCTCATCTTAAGTCACACTGAGGGGCCAATTGGTGGCCTCAACACTCTACTGTTTGAGCTTGGGGTTCGGGTTGTGGTCTGCTGGGGGAGGTGGCGGAGGAAACTGGGAGACGGGATGTGGGGGTGACAGGCAGTGGTGTCAGATGACACAACCGTTTTAAGAATAGATCCCAGTGGTCGGCTTCTACTAACTGTTGTCTATGAGGGTGGGATCTTTTTTTTTTTTCTTAACAAGTCATTTAGCATACCTTCACCAGTGCTTCCAGATGTGCTAGTTGGAGCATGAGAACTGAGAGAACGATTTTCAGTTTTCAGGAGACGGGCAGGGGGTGACGGGGGCTGTTTCATGGCTCCTCCGCAAAAGTGTGAAACATTTCAACGGATCCTGTTGTGTCTTCACTTGTCGCCCCAGCCGCGGCTGATTGATGGCCTTGTTGACGGCTGCTAGCTTCGGGCTACAGAAATGGATTAATTCAATTAGCATAACACAGAGTCGCACCTTTGTTTCCGATGTGATATTGTGCTCGGCAGTCCATCTCCATAAGCCTGTTAAAGAGCGGAGCGTCCCAGCCTTTTGTCAGCAGTCACCTTTCATTGTGTGTTGGATTACTGCCCCCATGCAGCGGGGTTCACAGGTCAGGCGCTCATTTTCTACATCAGCAAAAAAAAAAAAAAATCCCCAAATGTAGCGCAGTTGTAATGCCTGTGTATGTTAAACGTGAAAAGTATTTGAGGAACTTAAACGCGCAGTACAGTATCCTAATAAGAGACTATTCTCCTGTACAACATCTGCCTTGCTTCACGGCGAGGGGTTTGGCCGCAGAGGAAGGGTTAAAGTAACCAGCAGGAAGACGGGTGCAGGGCTGGGCCTCAACAAGTGAAGGAGGGAGGGCGGGAGGGAGTCAAGGGAGGGCTGTATAAAAGTAACAGAACACAAGTGGTGCTTTATCCATCCTGCTCTGGGTAAGAGGAAACCCTAAGCGGCTGCTGAACCAGCTTTACCTCTACTTTTCCCTCCATTTTTGACCACCGCCTTCGGACCCGTGCTCATGGCAGCATCATCTCCTCAGAGAGCTGGCCCAGCCGTCAGCACGCTGGCCTTGGCATTTCTCCTCGCCGGTTCAGTCATGATTGGTGAGTAATGGATTTAAATGCTACAAAGTGGAGGAAAGTTTGCTCAACTAGTTAAGATTGCAGGGTAAGTAGAGTGCTGAGGGGCAGGGGGAAAGTTAGAGAAGTTGGAATGGTCTTCGAGTTTGAATCCAGCATTCAGTCAAAATTTTTTTTTACCTGATGTGTGGTGTGCAGTTCGTTTCAACTTTTTAAAAGGGTTTGTTTTCGGGTGAGGTTTTTTTGACCAACAAGACGCGGTGCTCCAAGGCAAACAAAGGGATCATCTGAGTGACCAATGTGGCATTTAAAACTGACGATTTGAATTAGTTTTTTTTTTCATAATGCTTTAAACTCGTTTATTACTATTTTGATTTTGCTGATTTATCACTACTATGTTTCGATGAATGAAAGATGGAGCCTAGAACTACATAGTGCAGGAGGCTTTAGTGAGACGTCCAAGTTGACTGATGGAGTTGAACGATCTGGAAAACTGGATACGGCTGGCATGCTCAAGTTCAACTGAAGAACTTATACAAAAGTTGTTCCGAGTAGATTCAGCGGCATCTTCATTCATTTTCCTCTGCAACATCAGAGGGTGACCTCGTGCTCATTTTCGTCACCAGTGTTTGCACAATGAATTTTCTCCTGTCAACATTCTTTCCAAAGCTGCTTCTATTCCATCCAAAGCTCACGGACAGATGAGGTCCCGGATTATCAAAACTTTCACAAAGCCAACACACCAAGTAAGGAAATAAACACTTTTTAAGTATCTCTGTGATCAAACCCTTTCCCAAGGGAGTTACTTCAACGGCGCGAGGGAGCTACAGACATGGCGATTTGATGAAATTCCGGTTCCCCCATTAATCATAAAATGAAGAGCTGGAACGTCACTCACAAATAAAATGTGACTGAGCCAAGTTTAAATCAGTGAAAGTCTTACGTATCAAATTGGAGCGAAGAGCAAACCAAACCTCTCTGTTGTGGTCTTAAATTAATCACACACTGGATGACTTAATTCAAAGCGGGTGTCTTCCACAGCTCATGAGCTCATCCACGTAGGAGAGCTTTGAAACAACACCAATGCCGCATGGCTTCTCAAACAGAAACAAAAAATGTTTGATTTCGATAAACATGAACTGCTGCACACAAAGTTACATCATCTATCATACATACGGAAAATCCTCAAGTGTTGCTTTACATTTGAACCAAACATCTGCTTCCTGAGCTCGACTCAAATAACCAACTGAATTGTCTCGTCAATTTGGGCAACTGCGCTGTATCTTACGTAAGCAAAGAAGGACGAGCTTACTCAATGGGTGAGATTTATGGTCCTCGCAGAGTATAATGGTGACTGGGACAAATGGAGAGAGGGAGAGAGAGAGAGAGAGAGAGAAAGAGAGACTTTTGGAAGTATAATGGGCTCTCATGGGAAAACTCCTGTCGTGAAAACATTCGCCAGACTTCTTGGGGAAAAACAGGGAACATAAGTGAAAGATATTTCGTGTGTTTGGATAGACCACCTAACATATTTCACCACAACACAGTATAATGTCTGTGCGCACTGTGAAGTGGTTTTAGGGCGGTTCTTCAGTCCGCCAGAGAACCCAGCCCATCTTCCTGCCGAGGTAGGAGCATGTAATTATGCTAAACATTGTTTGGATAACTACGATAGAAGTTGCACATTCAGTCAGATGTCAATGGCACCATAACACCACCATGATAAATTGAGATCTCAGTGAAATCCAGAGTGTAACTTGTTCCCAAATGGGAAGGGGTTTCTAATGCCCTCCATGCATTAGACCTGGAAATTTTACATCAGTAAAAACAGTCTTGCTTTACAGTTCAATTTTCAGCAAGCTATACCTAACAGTTTAGTACAGTACCAATTTTTTGGACTTTGCATTGTTCCCAAAATATACCGCACCATTCCACTTTTCAACACTTTTGGTTGGCATATTGGTCCAAATAGTAGGCTTAACTTTGACATACTGTTGATTGTTCAGTTAGTTGTCAATTCCATGTTACATTGTAAATGTAACTCGTGGACTGGGAAGACAAGAAGCGGTAGATTAAAAAAAAAAAAGGGGGTTTTCAACAGAATGAGGGATTTACACGCTGTTTATATTTAATGTTAGCATGCGCTTAAATCATTGGCGAGTTATGCACTGAGGTGCAGATATGATGTGCTAGTTATGTTGTTGATGCAGACAAGTCTTAATTCCGAGATCCAATACCATGCAAGCTGAATTTGTTTCCTGACAAACATCAAAACATTTGAATCTTCAATCATTGAGCATTGTACTGTTCCTTCTGGTGTGTGTCTTGACCACCCGGATACTGTATAATAAGGATACACGGACACAATCTCTGCTTCTCAGTAAGCCACACTAACATTAATCATTCTTTGCAAAGGAATTATACGCCTGTCTACGTGTGTTGCTTCAAAGTTTGTGTTCACTGTTTCAAGGGTTATAACGCAGCAAGACCGATCCTATTCGTTGGCCCGTCAACAGGAGTTTGTATTGCTTGTTATATTTTGAAAAATTGCTGCCAAACTCCTCCTTGTTACGAAGTGAGTTGAGTTCACTGCCTCCATAAAGCGATTGTATCGGAAATTTTTGCTCGGAAGTCAAAGCATTAAAAACAAACAACGACAAAAAAAAAAAAAAAATCGCCCAATCAAAGGCTCATATTGACTTCAGTCAGGTCACTTATAGAGCAAGGCACCACTAAACAAGCACCGCCCAGAGTGGCATTTATTTATTTATTTATTTATTTTGCTTTTCCGCAGTCAAAACACAACCCTCCATTCAAAGCCGGTATTCCATTGAGGGACTTGTTTGCTAAGGTCGCAAATGTTGATTTGTCATCAGAGTTCGTTCAAGATCGCAAATGTTTGCCAGATGTTCGCCGACAGTTTTAAATGTTTTTTCTTGTCCAAGAAAAACGGTCGGTGACCATTCAAACTGCTGGCGACCTTGAATGAACCCTGAAGAAAAATCAACACCCGCTCCCGTCGCAAAAGTTTGGATATGGGCTTAAGGTCTGGTATGACACAGGGTAGTTTGATACCCCTGCCCATTGTTTGGTCAACAAAACTGTCACCTCCGTGTAACAAAAGGAATGGAATGAGCACTAAACAAAGAAAAGCACTTGAGTGTTTACACCTGTTTGGATACTCATCAGAGGAACCTTTAGTGTTCCAAAATGTAGCATGGGAGCTGAACTGGTGAAAGGTGGCTTTAATCAAACACTTTCATTCTTTAAATGAAAGTTGTAAACATGGGCAGGAGGCGTGCGTCGTAGATGGCAAAGTTAAGTCCTTAAAACACAAAATGATGTTTCAAATTCTTTACACAGACTGAGGAGCCTTAATGGATTGTTATAGCCAGCGCTGCGCCTGGATGACGACACGAGTAGTTACTTTTTTGAAAATGGACTACGTCTCTCTCTCATTCTGTGTGTAATCAATACGAAGCCTCAGAGCATCTGACTCACAGTGGAGGCGAGCCGATCCTTCAAATTTCTACCTGCACACAATGAAATCCAACAGGCCTATTCATAAAATGCAAAAGAAAATGTGAGCCTATGGACTGCAGAAGGGGGAAGGGTGGGGTGCACCAAGAACAAGCCAATTGAAAGCAGATGTCACATTTCCTGATTGTGACCCTCAAAAGCAGACAGCACACTTTTGATAAGCAGCCCTCGGGGTCGCCTCGGCCGCAGCTGGGCAGCACCGGGTGAAATATGCGCTGCTTCCACGGACCTGATTGAAACCATGAACGCCCGTTGTTTTTCTGCCAAGGGGAGAGGACGGGACGGCCATCAATCGCTCTGACAGGAATGAAGGGGAGGAAGGGGGTAGAGGTGGGGGGTGGGCTAGTCGGCATAGTCAAGATACTGGGGGTCAGCAGCCTGTTGTTTCAAAGAGGGTAGAGTTGCAGAGCACGTTTAACCCAAAGGGACGAGGCTCTGGTGTCACATTCCTCGGCATGTTCTTAATTCTACAACCGAGTTTCATTTGGAGGAGCGGGATATGACATCACGCAGCAAGTGTTCATTTACTTATTATTTAATAGGGGTGACTTGGGAAAAGGCAATATTTTAGATAACCTGTTTAGTGCTAATGTGAACTGAAGAGAGAGAGAGAGAGAGAGAGAGAGAGAGAGAGAGAGAGAGAGAGAGAGAGAGAGAGAGAGAGAGAGAGAG
>NW_017805002.1:1786696-1796247 GCF_001891065.2 Hippocampus comes
AGAGAGAGAGAGAGAGAGAGAGAGAGAGAGAGAGAGATGTGACTTTAAAAAATGGACAGCAGCCCCGCTCACAGAGCTCACCATGCTGAATAAAATGGGAGACAGCATGGCGTCGCCAAATGTTACGCTGATTAGAAATGGCCACCACAGTGCAAACAGATGTCTTCGTGAAGACAGAAGCGTTCATGTATACAAGGACGATGTTGTCCCTTTTGTTCAAAATAATCTAATTTGAAAGGTCAAGGTTTTGACCTGTCGTAACCCACAGTTAAGTACAGAGTGGCGATTTCAAGCAAGTATTTTAGCCCGTTCGTCACGTCCTTTAGTACCAGCTATATCAAGACCAAGCGTGGTATTCACACATATCGCATGAAGAAAACATCTGCAAGGAACAGAGGGGTCTTTATTGAAATAGTCATAGTGAGTCACAACAGCTTCAGTGTTGACAACTACTTGAAAATCGGCATGCAATTACATTTTGGTTAAAGCAGGCAAACCTAAATGGTACAATTGTGAGAAAAATTAAGTGGCATTGTGCCATCTCTGTCACATGGGACAAATTGCAACTTAGCAGAACCGTCAGGTTATTGTTGGTCTAATGAAGACTGCAGATGCCAAATTATTTTCTCACAAGGTGATGCAACGGAGAATCAGCTATGTCTAAGTTGTGATGAAAAGCGGGACGAATTCTCTGCAACCGTGGGAAAAGTTTAGCTTGTGCTTAATTTGTCCCCAGCAGTAAAATAAAGAACATATGTAGTGAGAGGAGATTGTTATGGTCTGGTTCTCGACACGTTGATCTTTCAAATGTGGGAGGTGTGTATGGCTCACCTCACAGAGATTAGCCGTGCGTGACTGGGAGAAGGCAAGCAGTCGGTGAGGGGCGTGGAGCCGGCAGGGTTCTAGCCCACCACATTCCTCCATCTCCAGTCCCAAGAGATGGGGGAGAGGGGAGTCTTTGGGGTGGGATATATATACAGACCATAGCAGTCCTTTTTCTGGTGGGAAAATTGAAAACGGAGTGATGAAGTCAGCCCAAGGGGTCAAGGATAATTAGAACGATCGTGAAACTGGAGTTTTGCTGTGTTTGTGAAACGGGACACACAACTGATGATCACTGGGGTGCGGGAGTTGGGGTACGGTTACACGTTTGAAGTGGAGTACAGTGGAAACTCCAAGGTAGATCAAAATCCATTCTGGGTCGCTCGTCAAACTTACATTTGTCCGGAGGTTTGAAAAATGTTTCCCACAGGGAAATACTTTAAACGTCAACTATTATAACTCTACGGATGTTTGTCATACTAAACTTTTATTAGTGTCAACCCCCAATCCTCAAAACGTGCTAAACACAGTCTATTGATACTCACTGAACTGAAGTCGAGGGAGATAGACTGATGCCTTGCATTTAAATTCCATTTTTTTTCCAGCATGGCTCAGGGAGTTGAGTGGTCGTCTCTCAACCCGGAGGTTGTGGGTTTTACCCTCAGACTTTGTGACAATGTCCAATTAGTCCATGTGCAACAAACTGAACTCCCAGTTGCTCCTGTTTCTACGTCATCGGGAGTGTAAAAGCTGTTTGAGTACCCGGGGGGTGGAAAAGCCTATTTGACATTCGATTTTAGACAAAATGTTTTGTAAAATTCATAAGGCATGGGGAGTTCATTTTAAGGTACCACTACATTTTACAACACTAAAATATACCGTAATTTCTGGACTATAGACCGCACCACTACATTTTTAAAGGAAAAAATATTTTGTACACACATAAGCCGCACCTGTGTATAAGCCGCAGGTGCCCATATTGTAACATGAGATATTTACAAAGAAAGACGGTACACAGGCGGCCGTTAGAAAAGTCTTTATATAAGCCGCTTCATGAAATAAGCCGCAGAGTTGAAAGCATATATATATAAAAGAAGTAAAAAAATAATGGTTTATTCAACTATTGTTTAAGTTACTGAAATGAGGGGTCTGGTCACAAATAAATGCATACAACATCTCGATTATTTATGAAATATGAGAATTTGAAGTTTTGGAACAGATTTTAGCAAGCATCATAGATGTCGACATGTTTAAATTTGCTCTTGCGGACCACATAAAATAATGTGGCAGGCCAGATCCGGCCCCGGGCCTTTAATTTGAAAACGGTGATATACTGTATATACCGTACATTATATATATACACACACACACACACACACACACACACACACACACTATAAAAGCTGCAGACGTTACACTCACAACAATATAATTTTCAGGAAAACTGAAAACTACAGCACTAATCTAATTATTTTTTACATTCATTACTAAACCAACCCAACAAAACAAGACAGTTTTATAGGTTTCAATTACGTTTGGCAACATGTTGACATTTTTTTTACGAGAAGAAGCTCCTGCAACAAAGGGTGTGGTCGTGTTTCGTGAGACCGCCAAGTCAAAGTATGATTCAGACATGAATCATTGTTGTGGCTGTGCCAAAATGTGTCCAAGGCAGCAAGGTTCTGGTGGGTTCAAGTGTCACTTGCAATCATTAGTCAAAATGTCACTCTTATATTTTGTAGCCCCCCTGAAGAAGGTTCACTTCTGCCTGTGCCACACAGGCCTGCCGAAGCTCTACCGCGGGGAGGGAGCAGTCACAGAGCTAAAACAACACATCTTGGTTTCTCAGCACTCTGCCACTTGAATGAGTCCCGGTTGTGTAACAAAACCTCCAATTTATGCATTAGCCATTTTGATCCTCATCCTTTTTTCTGGTAAATTAAACAAGCAGACCACCCAGAGATGGAAGAAGGATGGCAGCTGTCAACGACAGCTTACTGACTGGGGTTATAAAAGAAAGCCACACAAGGTCAGGGACTGATGTAGAAGCTACCAAATATAATGCACAATGACTTCCTCATTTGCAGTTGTCGAGGTAGGGTTACCACCAGAAAGATAGATGCCTATCCAAACAGCAGCATGCACCAAGTCACTGTATTTTGTGTTATTTTGGCGAATTTGTGGATTACAGTGCCCACCCTATTGGGGGAGGCTATAGACCGAGTGCTGTCGCGAAGGGGCGAAAAACATGCCCGGCCTCCTTGTAGAGTTTGTAGTGGTAATAAATGCCACAAGATGGCAGCAAAGCAATCCTATACATGATAACCTGAACACAAAACAGCAAATAGGCGAGTTTTTCAGAAAAGAACAGAGGATAGTTTCAACTACATTTTATCATTGCAAAGTCACGCTACACTACGTAAGGATGTTTTCTCAGATTCAAGGTCCAAATCCGTCCCAAATCATGTGTTGTCTCTGACTGACAGTCACATAAAATATGTATAGCTTTCAAACACACTGATCACGGAAATCTTACAATTAAATAAAAATTGACTAGGTGTTCTCAAACATTACTGTACTTTGTCGCTCCACTCTCAAGGCTGCTTGAAATAACGACTTTGATCAGGTAAGCTGTGTCACCTGGAAAAAGTTCCAAAGCACGCAATCAGGCTATACTGTATATGTTTTGTGTACGTACATTAACTACTTTAAGTTGTAACTACCAGAAAAGCAGCCAAATTGGTGTGCCCGTGTGTGTGTGTGTGTGTGTGTGTATATATATGTATATATATATATACACACACACACACACACACACACACACACACACACACACACACACACACACAGGATATATGGGTCGCAAAGTATGAAAATCATATTTCCCCTGTACACATACATATGTACAATATAATGAGCAGCTGTAACGGACAGTTGCGAGCAGAGAGCATGCCAAATGGCCTCCATACAGCCTACTGGCATCTGCACCTGTTCACACACAACATGCAGCGAATACTTTGGTGGCACCTGCTTGTCACATTGATTTACCAAAGGAAGTAAAGAGCAGACAGATAGATGTATAGTGTGATAATCCTGTGAGCAAAAGCAAGAATGGCCCGAGACATGACCACCCCCCCCAAAAAAAAGAGATTTGACATGAGCCAAAAGGTTAGTTGAAAAAGGTAAAGGTGGGCAGAGTGAGAAGGGAGGGTGTCAGAGATATAGGTGCCATTAATACTACTCATAAATGTGCTTATTTACTGTAGAACATTTCTCGATATTTAAAGATACCACTGAACCACTTATGATGAAAAGAATAAAACAATTTAGATTCAAAACACTGTAGTGAATAAAGATAATTCCATTTTAGAGGCAAAAGTAGTTTCTTCCACATTGTGCTCTATGACTCATGCAGACATCATATTAATGATCCTCAAGTAACTGAAAAATGGCCACCTTACTCCAGTTTGTTCTATGTTTTGTTTCTGACTGTGGAGGTGGGATTCGGCTGCTGTTAAATACAGAGCTGTATTTATTCTCTGAGATTGAGAACCACCCTAAACACTTGGAAACATCCTCAACTATTTGCCTGAACACCTTTAACAGAAGGCTGATGAAATTAATTCGACAATACAAACCAGATCTAATTGCTTTCTTGACTGACTTTAGCATATTTCAGAAAGTTGAAGAATTTTAAAGTGGCCTTTTCATCTTTCCATTTTTATGCATGTGGCCCTCAAACAAAAAAAAAATTGGACACCCCTTGTCCAGTGTCATCCTTCGAGCGGTTCTTCGATATTCACCAAGGGGAAGACAGTACATGTACCCGCCTACCTATGACGTAAGACTGGACATGGCGCACACAATCACAATGTGGTGTATGTATAGTATTTAAAAAGTGACTTGAACAAAAGGGGAAACATGCATAGCATTTCAACTGCTACGTTTGCTCAATGCAAATCCTTTAGCTGATTAGCAAACGTGGCGTCATTAAACAAATTCGTTGCCCCAAGTTCTTTTTGAGTTCAATAAGTCCATGCCGCCCTCTCCCCCCGCCATAAACTCCACTGTGTACTTCAAGAGTGACTAAATATGTCACACATTGATGAAATACATTCAAGAGACTGTTGAACGTCAGCATATGCAGTGCATATGTGATAACACAAGTTTATTGGCGATAAAAACACCAATTGCGACGTCTCCCCCATGAGTTCATGCGCCGACTGCCTGCGTCTGCAACGAATAATCTGAGGTCGCTTCAATTCCTGCCCATCCTCCAGAGAAAATATGCACATTCAGCGATTTCGATGAGGAAATAATTGAAATTATTGGCTCGAAAAAGAATATCACGGGAAAGTACGGCCTATACAACAAAATTAGAACATAATTTAATATAACTATTTTTAAATTTCCCCCGTTTTTTTCCAATGGTGGTGCCCTTCCTCACTTGCCGCCCCTGCGCAAACGTTCTTCACATGGAAAAGACGTCCAGCAGATGGTGCCCTTCCTCACTTGCCGCCCCTGCGCAAACGTCCCTGATTTAATATTACACAGACTGGTATTTGACGATGTGTCGTAATTCAAAAAAAAAGACAGATGTGACAGATCACAGCAACCTTGGATTGCAAGTAAACAGGCGAGATAGGTAAAACGTTTTCTGATTTTATAAGAAATAATAATATCCGATGCAATCCGTGCTTGTCTCTGCAGATGTGCAATATATCACAGGGACCTCTGAAAAAAAATCATCCATCAACCCAATTGCAATGTCTGAAGCCAATTTTGTGACAGCGTAAAATAAAGCTAACATTTAAATGAAAGCCGCATGTGAACAAAGCCGCAAACAACATGACAATTTGCAGAGTGCAGGAAGCAGCAAAATTCACAAAGCGAGAGCGAGCGAGAGAGCGTAATGAGATCTGCAGAGTTGATGCATTATGGGAATGTTTGGAAAGTGAGGTAATGATGGTGGTGTTTTGGCAGCGCGGCACAAATCTGGGCAGCTGGAATGCCGTGTTTTGGTTTGATTGTTGGACCCTCCTCGCTTCCAATCTGACCTGTCACGTCAACAAAAGCCCTCAAATGCACCACCGGCTCGGTGTCAGCATTGGATGGAGTCCCAAAAAGATACAAACAAATACAAATATCACAGTGGAAAGTGACACGCTAGAAATAACACATTCAAACTCAATTTTAAAGTCTGAAATTATGAGGGAAGGACCGGAAAATGACATAATGACCATCCCATAACGCAAAACAGTTGGGAAAGTCTTCAGTGGTGGTTTAACCTTTGCAAAACACTCAAGCAAGGCATCATCATTCTATTACCTCACCATCTATCTGTGAACGTTAAACAACTGAAAAGCCTGATTAACTATGAGTGTGTGCCGCTATGTCAAGTCAAAAGTCCTGAATCAACAGTTTAATGCAAATATTGGAGCACAAGCGCAGAGCTGTTTTTAACCTAAGTTAGGTTTGGCAAAGGAAAAATAAACCAATGCCTCAGATAGAAGCGCGCCCACGACAAGACTAAATAGAGCTCTGGTGTGATTGACAGCACGCGTCACTGTATCTGGTGTGAAACGGCATGCAGAGTGTTGCTACAATAATAAATATTTTTCTCACTTTGGCACGAGTACACCGTGTCGCCTCTGGCGTGTTCAGATTTTCCTGGGAAACGCTCAGGAGAGGTGAGCACATTTGGCTGGCAGGGCCATGTCTCATAATGAGGGAAGGTTTATTTGCTAAGGGCACCAGTGTAGACTTTTTTTTTTTTTTTTTTTAACTGCAGGGCCGCTCGCTCATTGATTTAAAATCTCGCTGAGAGATCAGATACTCTTGTGGCTGTACAGTAAGTGCTCTATTGTGTACTGCATGCCATCGGGCCTGCACAGTCAGGGAATGTAAAGCATGGAGCATATAATCACTCCCCCCCCTCCTCCTTATAGCAAGAATTACCGAGTTAGCGTACATTAACACTGACAATTCTGTTTTTGTGACTCACGACAAGTCAATTATTGAGGCACAGTCCCACTGTGACTGTAACTGAATGCATTACTGTTCGCCTTGTACCACGTGAGTTTTAAAAAACTGATCGGTATGACTTTAACACTATTTTTCAGCGGGGGTCA
This sequence comes from Hippocampus comes, assembly GCF_001891065.2. Classification (NCBI taxonomy): domain Eukaryota; kingdom Metazoa; phylum Chordata; class Actinopteri; order Syngnathiformes; family Syngnathidae; genus Hippocampus; species Hippocampus comes. Next base: position 1,793,650 of record NW_017805002.1, read on the forward strand.
GAGCACAAGATGACGTCGTCGCCACGGAGGCAGCGTCGACCATCGCTGCAGAAGAATACGTCAGAGGAGACATGATTCCGATGACAACTGAAGCTCCTGGTAAACTGGAATTTCTCCCTCGGAATTCGTCTCTATGGACTCAATCAAGTGTGACTTAAGGACTGACTGTGAGCAAAAAAAAAAAAAAAGCGTCAGAATAGGAGTTAAGAGGCATCACTACTAAAAACCACAAAAACGTAGGACCCGGTCCAATTCATACAGCGTTGTATTTCCCGAGCAATGTCAAGATGTGATGTAAATAATGCTATTTAGCTACCATCACAATGCCGCAGATTCTTGATATTTTTTAGACACTGCTGGCTTTGACTCTGGCGCTTAAACTCAACTCAACAAACATTTACAGGTTAATAAAAATGGCTGAGGGTTGCCAAAGAAAACTTTGGCCACTAGTGCTGAATTTGCGGAAAATCTTTATTCCGCATTCAAGAAAAGCCGATACAGATACTTGCCATTATATCTGATGCCCTCGCCATTTCCATTTAATTCCCTCCTCAGAGTCAAACAATCGACTATTTGAGGTCGTGATGGAAACCCAACACACCGACGTGCAGACAACTCAGGCACCACCTACGGATCAGGCGGGACAACAGAGCGAGGGAGAGGACACGCCCACAGCAGCTGAGAACGCCGCTGACGGGGGACAGATCACAGTAGATGTGTATGCAGACGAACCTCAAAACCAGGAACAACCGACCGTCGCACCAGCACCACCAAGAGGTGATGGCCCGGCCAACGTTCCCGAGGTGAGATGTCTCAACAGGACACGTTGCTATGACCACATTTTTGGCCGCATGACGTCACCTCTGGTGCGACTCTACCGCATGTGGTGTCCAAATTCATATTAAGCCTGCCAAATTCGCCACGGTTCGGGCGGACCGCAGAGGCTGGATGAGGGGAAGTCTTTGAAGGTATCAAAGAACCCAGCCTGCTAATTGTCTTTCTCGAATTTGGAAACCACGTGCGGTCAAGCCGCGACAGAAGTGACGTCATGAGGCCAACAATGCAGCTTTCGGAGGATGCGCCCTTTGAATTTGGACACAGCCTTTGTGTTCCACTGGTGGGAAGCCTTTTCTTGCACGCTTATCTTTGGCTTGCACCCTATAGGGCGATGTGGTGTGTGTGGGCAAAGACGCTGTCCAGGATAAAAACGCTGTCAATCTGAAACTCATCCAATCTTCCACCTGTGTAAGTAAAATGCACATTCTTGTACCTAGCATCAGGTATAATGATGTTTGTCGAGTGATATACAATGAACGGCTGCAGTTCAACAAGAATCTTTGCTTTGGGTAACCTTGCAGAAAATCACAAAGGTGAAGATTCAAAGTGTTCGAGAAGAACTTTGTGGCGAAGACTGCAAGCTACTGATCTACCAGGAGGACAACACGGACCAGATCCTTGTAGCTGGACCATATGTTGAAGGTCAGACGTCGGATTAATGATGATGATGATGATACATAGACATTTGTGTGCTTTGGATGGAGCTCGATCTGATCAGAAGCGTGACTGAGGCTGGATTATAACTCAAGGCGTGCCTCTCCTATTTTGCAGATGACATCAAAGGCATGGTCAACAAGTTCAACAATGACAACATCAAAGACAAGGTAGGGGAACTGATATAAAAAATGTTCAAATGATGCTTCCTCAACTGTTGCTCATTCTGTATGTTTCGGTTTGGCTGAGCAGGCTGGTGTAAAGGAGGCGGTCCCTCACTGGAGGAAGAACTCGAAACTGGTGCTGGTTTCACTGTTGCTGACTGGGCTCCTGCTGGCTGCTCTGCTGGTCGCCGGTTATTACTTTAAGACCCACCGAAAAAATTCCAAAGGAGTCCGGCTGGTGAGTGGATCAAAGGACACAAATGTTTTAGGGTTTCTTTTTCTAAATTAGCCTTCCAGTTAAGCAGTTCATAAAATGGATGGATGAACACAGACAAGAAAACAGGTGTCTAAATGCAAGAGACAAGCAGCACTCAATCAAATACCGGTAATCTTTTTTTTTTTTTTTAACCTTTAAAAATTCTGAAGATCATGCAGAATTTGATCAGTCAGTGATGTTAAGCTGCAACATTTTGTGAATTGAATTTACTGTTTGGACAGTAAACACTGCGATTGGCTGACAACCAATTCAGAGTGTCCCCCGCCTACTGCCTGAAGACATCTGGGATAGGCTCCAGCACACTCGTGACACTTGTTTGGATAAGCGGATTGGAAAATGGATGGATGGATGGATGGCAGCAAACAACAGAAGCCCTAAATCAGACCTTAATCACCATGCTTGTCGAAACAGGTTGAGATGTAAATATATGAAAAAAAGAGTGTATTTGGTGCAGGACAGAGGCTTAACGGGTAAAGATGATTTGGAGTCACCTATAATGTGGTAAATGTTACGTTGCAGTTGATTAATTGCAGTTGATTCATATTTTTAGTGCTGCAGAACACAGACAAGAAAACAGGAAACCAAGCACAGACCACGTGGGGTTCCACTTTAGGTGTAAATATCAAGAACCACAACACTAGACTTGTTGCCTTGCCCAGGATCCCC
>NW_017805002.1:1796332-1835599 GCF_001891065.2 Hippocampus comes
CAAATACCGGTAATCTTTTTTTTTTTTTTTAACCTTTAAAAATTCTGAAGATCATGCAGAATTTGATCAGTCAGTGATGTTAAGCTGCAACATTTTGTGAATTGAATTTACTGTTTGGACAGTAAACACTGCGATTGGCTGACAACCAATTCAGAGTGTCCCCCGCCTACTGCCTGAAGACATCTGGGATAGGCTCCAGCACACTCGTGACACTTGTTTGGATAAGCGGATTGGAAAATGGATGGATGGATGGATGGCAGCAAACAACAGAAGCCCTAAATCAGACCTTAATCACCATGCTTGTCGAAACAGGTTGAGATGTAAATATATGAAAAAAAGAGTGTATTTGGTGCAGGACAGAGGCTTAACGGGTAAAGATGATTTGGAGTCACCTATAATGTGGTAAATGTTACGTTGCAGTTGATTAATTGCAGTTGATTCATATTTTTAGTGCTGCAGGTCTCATTTTGGGGCAAAATATTTCCAAATTATTTGTCACATAGTATTTATGCCGTACTACAACAAGCATTATCACACAGCCACACAAGTTTCCTGATGTTGGTGTTGAAGTTTTATGATGAATAAAGTTCCTGAGTTCTTGAATTTTGACAATGGAGATGGAGCTTCACTTTGAGCTGCTGCCGCCATTACACGCCATCCGTCTCGTCGTCCCGTTGGTATGAAATTTTACGCCGATCAGTGATCGGGATAACCAAAGCTAGTGAAGCTAACCGTTATACTCAGCCAGAATCATTTCAATTTCATCCCTCTGACCCACAGAGATGTATGGAGACCACATCTCTGGACATTTCACTGTGCCATAGAGTGTTATAGTCATTTGCCAGCAACGACCGAGTCGAAGGTCCTCTGTAAATTGGCTGATGGGAAGACGAGATGCCAAAAACACATTAGTCTACTTCAAGCTAAGTAACTTTCATGGGGAGCAGTAATGCCGACCCGTCAACTAGTCAAAGTAAATGGCTTGACCCTAGTACAGTACCCTCCCCCCCCCACACACACACAAATAAATAAAATAAGTTCTTTGAAATACATGATGATAAAATGGGGCTTTAACTTTGCCGCAAAGATACAGAACATGAAACTAAAGATATGCCTGTGGTATAAGTTTGGGAAAGTAGACTAGCTTGTATCTGCACATTGCAAGTCTCCCACTTTGTCACAAGGGCGGACTTTTTAGGCAAACACTGTCTCGGGCAGCCAAAAAAAAGGTGTCAACAGTAATACAATTCAATATTGGACCACCAAAATCCCAGACAAAAACAAACCTGATGCAAATATGTTTTTTTTAATGTGTTAAAGATCATGAATCACATTTATGATCGTCCTGTAGCCAGTTTATCACTGGCAAGGACGCACTTGACTCGCTTAATTCAAACCACAGTTTTCTCTTTTTAATTTCGAGTCTTTCCACAAGGCTACACATGGTTTCAGTTCCTTTTACTGTACTCCCTTGCTCATGACATCATCCTTTATAAAGAATTACGGTTCTCGGGTACGCCCATGCGACCGTTTTGATGGAACTGCCTTTGTTCAAGGTCTCAGTTACTCAATGCGGTGCAACGTCTTCCCGAGTATCATATATAATCCGCGGAGATCTTCTTAAAGCCTGAGCCACTCCCGTAAAGTGAAAGCCATCAGAAAGAGAGAGTTAGTGTGACGATTGCATGCTATGTGACCTCCCGGCAGACACGTCCATCTAAGTTCACACAGCTGAAAGCCATAAAGTTCATTAAGGGAGAATGCTTTGTTTACTTTGGGGCTACGCCTGCATGTTCAAATCCAGTTGCGCTTCACACGTTCTTGCCTGATTGTGTGTCCTATTTGAACAGGAAAATTAAACAGGTCTGGGTTACATGTGTTAGCTTGACGCTAATCCTGAAAAAAAAAAAGTTCTTTTTGTTTTTTTTAACTTAAGATCTGTTTGTTGTGTGCTTTCTACAGGCCGAGTCATACCAGGTGGATGAAGAGAACCAGGCCAACACTCTGGTGTCCGTCGCCCCGCTGCCTCAGGAGCCCACCGACAAGCCCGCCGCCGCCAACGGAGAATCCCCAGCAGAAAACGGGACCAATCCTGCCCCGACCACGAATGGGCACTCTGCCGCAGGCCCGACCCCAGTGGCTGACACAGAGATGTGAATCTCTACACTCCCTAATCTCCGCCCGACCTTCAACTATCAACCACTGGTTCATTCTATCCACATTCCCTCTGTTTGCTACCTTGAAGGCTTTCCAATTTCGGAGAGACAAAGTTGAGCAAAACCAACTGTCTTCCTCCACCATCACAAATCCACCACCCAGAACAATGACAATGTCAGTCGGGTTCATCATGACATTAATGACAATGCCTTGTAATGTGAAAAGTTTGGAATGCCGGGCCTTCCAAGAGGAGCCTGCATACGACGTACTTGGGACTAAACATGATCATACCTTTAGTCTTGTAAAGTCAAGTCATGTCAAATTTGTTCCGTTGATCCTTCAATGTTTTTTTTTTTTCCTCAAGCAAAGGTCCAATGAAATCATATAGACTAGGTTCAATATTCTTGTCAAAAAGGTTTGAGGCTTACTGGGGTTATTTTTTTGTTTGTATTTTTGTTTATTGCTGTGGTACTTTCTCTGTTAACGTTTTCATCGCTCCCCTACCTGCTCGTAAACTTGTAAAAACTATTATGTGTACCTCTTGCACTGTAGCAGGTAATAAATGGGATCCAATCATCTTTAACAAACTGGGATTTGACTAAATCTGGTCCAATTCGGAAAACGTTGCATTTAAAAAAAAAAAAGAAAAGATTTTGTGTTGCCATTCTGGAAACTAAAACTCTGAAGAAATCCCGCTTGATGTATTTGGAATTAATGAAGAGACGATGCGATTAGGATATTTGTGAAAATCTTAATCGTCAAAAGTGTGTTTGACCATTTGTGTTTGCATGTTGACTTTTTTAATATGACATGATTGTGAAACTGTTTTTTGTTTTATATTCAGAATAAAGTGAAAAAGCTCAAAGTTGAAAATATCTGTTAAAATATTATCCAGACCAATTATTCTATGGTGTGGCCATGGGTTGTGTTAAAGATGGGTTTTTTTTTTACAAAGTCTGCTACAAAACCCGTCAGGGCTCAGAATCTTGAATGGCTGTCCAAATCCTTTTGTGCGTGGTCAACACTGAGTTGGGTTGAGCCACACACTCCTTGACTGTGATGTAAAACACTTGTAAAGTCAAGTCATGTCAAATTTGTTCCGTTGATCCTTCAATGTTTTTTTTTTTTCCTCAAGCAAAGGTCCAATGAAATCATATAGACTAGGTTCAATATTCTTGTCAAAAAGGTTTGAGGCTTACTGGGGTTATTTTTTTGTTTGTATTTTTGTTTATTGCTGTGGTACTTTCTCTGTTAACGTTTTCATCGCTCCCCTACCTGCTCGTAAACTTGTAAAAACTATTATGTGTACCTCTTGCACTGTAGCAGGTAATAAATGGGATCCAATCATCTTTAACAAACTGGGATTTGACTAAATCTGGTCCAATTCGGAAAACCGTTGCATTTAAAAAAAAAAAAGAAAAGATTTTGTGTTGCCATTCTGGAAACTAAAACTCTGAAGAAATCCCGCTTGATGTATTTGGAATTAATGAAGAGACGATGCGATTAGGATATTTGTGAAAATCTTAATCGTCAAAAGTGTGTTTGACCATTTGTGTTTGCATGTTGACTTTTTTAATATGACATGATTGTGAAACTGTTTTTTGTTTTATATTCAGAATAAAGTGAAAAAGCTCAAAGTTGAAAATATCTGTTAAAATATTATCCAGACCAATTATTCTATGGTGTGGCCATGGGTTGTGTTAAAGATGGGTTTTTTTTTTACAAAGTCTGCTACAAAACCCGTCAGGGCTCAGAATCTTGAATGGCTGTCCAAATCCTTTTGTGCGTGGTCAACACTGAGTTGGGTTGAGCCACACACTCCTTGACTGTGATGTAAAACAGAACAACTACGAATCAACCTGAAGCTAAATATTTCTTGGTACTGAGTTGGGTCTCTTCATATCATTGATCCGAGGTTGGGTTCAAATTCAGACTACGGCCTGTGTGGAGTTTGTTCTTTCTTATGTTTGTGGAGTATGTTCTCTCCTGTGCTTCCATGGGCTTTCTCCAGGTACTCCGTTTTGCCTCCCACATTCAAAAAGCCGACATATTAACTTGAGTGAGGACTATACAGTAAATTGTCCTTGGGTACGAATGTGACTGAATGGTTTGTCTGCCCTAGGTGCACACTTTAAATTATTAATTTTAATTTAAACAATGAACACCTTGGTTCAAGATTACCTCAACGAAGTTTGTGCATATGAATGGGGACAGCAATGAAAATGAGACGACAATTACGGTTGGAACAACTTGAGGGTAACAAATCATTACCGTAACTTTTATAGCAGCGAGTCTGACCAGTTACGGAAATGACAAGGCAGCAGGGCGCAATGATTTTCCTCGAATATTTTTTTTTTTTTTAATTTTATCCAGTATTTTACAAAATAGGTTCTATTGTATACTCTTAGGCGGCCCGGTAGTCCAGTGGTTAGCACGTCGACTTCACAGTGCAGAGGTACAGGGTTCAATTCCAGCTCCGGCCTCCCTGTGTGGAGTTTGCATGTTCTCCCCGGGCCTGCGTGGGTTTTCTCCGGGTACTCCGGTTTCCTCCCACATTCCAAATACATGCATGGTAGGCTGATTGAACACTCTGGATTGTCCCTAGGTGTGAATGTGAGCGTGGATGGTTGTTCGTCTCTGTGTGCCCTGCGATTGGCTGGCAACCGATTCAGGGTGTCCCCCGCCTGCTGCCCGATGACAGCTGGGATTGGCTCCAGCACCCCCCACGACCCTAGTGAGGATCAAGCGGTTCGGAAGATGAATGAATGAATGAATGAATGTATACTCTTAAGGAGATTTAGGCCAGTCTTTCCCATACACAAACTTCAAATTAATGGTGAAGGTTTTAGAGCCGGTGACCCAGTAGTCGACTGGTGAGCACGTCGCAGAGGTGCAGGGTTCGATTCTGGCTTCCGCCTTCCTGTGTGGAGTTACATGTTCTCGCCGTGCCTTCGTGGGTTTTCTCCGGGTACTCCGGTTTCCTCCCACATTCCAACAACATGCATGGCAGGCTGATTGAACACTCTAAATTGTCCCAAGGTGTGAGTGTGAGCGCGCATGGTTGTTCTATGGTCAATGTGTGCCCTGTGATTGGCTGGCCAGTTACTTTACTGCCCGAAGAAAGCTGGGATAGGCTCCAGCCCGTTCGCTTAGAGGAATTCTGAGTGGTATGGCTTCACTTCATTGTGTTGCATATCTCCCAAAACGTGTCACAAGTGTGTTCTCGACCTTCCCAATTTGGTTTATAGTTCCAATGAACTGTGATGGCTGCATCGGTACAATCCAAATTAATTCAGACAAGCCGTTATCAAGTTTTTTTCTGCATTTTGAAGAGTAACAAATGTGCAGTTCATTCAAACTATGTATTTATAGTCCCAGTCTATGAATACGTCTTTATTGTTTATATGTATTGTAATTAGTATGGTATGCTTTTGTCGGGTTTGTTTTTTTCCAGTGGCATTTAATGCAAGAAGAAAGGATACAAAGTTTCACAACATCTTGATGGGAGCCAAAGCCTTAAAGTGAGCCAGTATGACATCCACACTTGACTTCAGTACTCACAGCATGTGAAATACTCAGTACACAACCACAATCTCAAATTTACACCTCATAAAATAAACAAATAAAATGTTTTTAAACTTGTGTTTGACAGATGATTTTGAGGTTGTGACACTGCTTCTTGTCAATGAATTCCACATTGTGGGAAAGCATGTTTCTGTCTCTTCAACAATGTCCCCATTTCTAAAGATCGTTTATTTGTGGGATGGCAGCACGGGCTGGCACTTCTTCCTCATGCTGGTTGCACACTGTTATGGGATGGCCTCAACCAGGAGTTGTCACAACTTCACAAGTCAGCCAACTTGCTTGTGTTGCATCAGTGAGCTCAACAACAATCAATAGCAACAGTGACAGTCAGGTCTTTGACACATTTGACATGTTCCTAACATGCATACTTAGCGAGATGCACAATTATGCTGCTTACACCATAATTGTAACAACACTAACTACTACTTTGTTTTCTGTTGTAAAATATTTTTCATGGTGCATTGTCACAACAGTGACGACTTTTTGTTTTCTGGCTTCGTATACTTGTCATGGCACGATCCAAATAAAATGCTGACATTTCTGACATTGTCTTCGGTCTTATTCTGCCTGTATGCTGAGTTTTTTTTTTTCGTGTGGCCCCTCTATTACAACACTAGAAAATAGTTTCGGAATTATTATTTCTTACAACAACACCGAAGCAGAAGCTGATTTTTCTGTTATACTACAGAGCGAAACATGTTTAAATCACCGCGCAGAAGCATACAAATACCAGAATGAACCGGAGTTCTTAGTATGAATTTGCCCTCAATGGAGGACAATTTTGAGGATTGTATCGCCGCTTTGTGGAGGTAATATGCCATTACAATTATGACAAAAGAACAAGACACCATCTGAAGATCAATGGCCTACTGTCCTTCAATAAATCGATGACCAGCTTTTGCAAGTTGTTGGATGTTTTACTTGCTATAGGGAAATCAATTCGATTTAAGATTAGTTTAGGTTTGGAATCCTCTGTGACCCTGCTTGATTCGTTGTTTCCATATGTGAAATCCATCTCGAGTATTAATTTTCATCCGTTTTCTATAATTCGTGTCCATATTAGGAACATTTAACGAGTGTGTGTGTGTGTGTGGGGGGGGGGGGGTTACAATTATATTATTGTCGATGTTTTTATGGTATTTGTTCTGTTGTATTATTATTTTATGTTAAATGTTCTGAAAAGCACTTTGTTACAGCTGTAGCTGTTGTGAAAGCGCTCTATAATTAAATATGTACTGTATTGTATTGTACACCCAGGACTGGTCAATAGCCAATCGCAGGGCACAAAGAACCACAACTATTCATATTCACTCTGTGGAGATCTTAATCTTCAATGTACATAACATGGTTGTTTTAGGAAGGTGGAAAGGAGCCTGCGTAACATGAAAACGCCAATCTGATATGGTCGAATGGAGGTTTTGAATTAGGCCTCCTGATGGTGAGGCAGAGCTGCACATCGATGTGCTATCTACTAAAGCACCACCATGTCATGGTATTCATTCAAGATTGTTCATCATTATTATTATTATTACTATTATTATTACTATGCATGAGAAATAACGTGAGCCATAATACTGTACTTATAAACAGGAAGTGTACACAGGCTATCTGATAGTGTCCATCAAAACTAAGCAATATTATCTGTCTTTGTTTCTGGGGGAAATTTGTAGATGATGCCATGGAATGTGCTGCTGTGTTCTATAAATTATTCTTTCGGTGGATTATGTGTTTCTATCATTCATGACGTCCTGCTCTTTTTTTTTTAATAGAATCTTTATTCGAACAAGTCATAATACAATTCTCAATAAACAGAAATGACGTCCTGCTCTTGTCGTTGACATTTCCCATCGTTCCGCCACGGATTCATATGTGAATGGACAAACAATGCCGCTAACTCGCCTGAGCAGAGAAGTGAAGCCACTGCCGGACATCTTACTTTGCCACTTGCCCAGCAGGGCTACCTTGAAATCGTTAATTTCTCCACGGCGTTTCTGCGTTATTTTCTTTCTTTACGGTAAAATAACAGTGTTAGGAGTACGGTTGTACCAATAGATCTGGTAGAAGCACTACATGCACATTTCATCGGTGGGAATGCAATTATAAATATTCTCATTTGCGGTATGTCTCCAAGTGCTACTCCACGATTTGTTTGCACGTGTTGTTGGAACTATGAACACATTTAAATGAAATCACAGCCACCAGGGGGGAAATGCTGTGAAATCTAAAGGTCACAATGGTGAGACAACATACTCTGAATCAATCATACATACAGTGATGTTAATAATTTGAGAGCTTTTCATTACACCATGCAGGGAATCTAGTGTTAAACACGCACTGATAAGTGTTTTCAGCGGGGGAATAAAACATCAGTACCAATGGCAACGTAAGATGGCTGCCACCTGGCTTCAGCCACGCAGGCCAATCATTCATTTAAAAGTCCGTGCATTTGCAGCATTGGCTGTGTCCAAAGGACTCCAAAGGCCGCATTTTCTGACACCATTCGTCACTTCCGGCGCAGCTCGCCCACACGTGATTTCAAAGTGCACATCAAACCTGTCCAAATTCGCCACGATTTGTGCCGTACATATGCTTCATGAAGAGGAGCCTTTGAATGCGCCGGAGGACCCAGCGCGAATTGCTTTTCTTGAATTTGGAAACCATGTCCGGTCGAGTTGCGCCGAATATGACGCCATGCGGCCGAAATGCGGCCTTCAGAGGACGCAGCCTAGTTATGTCAAAGCACTAAGAGGCTGTGAGCACGACAAAGGGAGGAGCTTTACGGTAAAAGCTGGTACCTCTGGCCACGTGACTCAAATGTTGTTTGTAAACATGCGTCAGCCACATGTGATTCCGGCTATGACGACGTGTTTCGTGGAGCTCTCCACCAATCGGCGACCGGGGGAGTGTCTGTGGGCGGGTTTGGAGGGTGTTTGCGCTATGGAAAATCGTTACTGTGGGATACGCCGCAGATAAACGTGCGCTCCAGGGGCCTACGGTGGCGGCGAAGGGGACAACCACAGCGGGCCGAGTCCTCGCCGAAGGGCGGGAGGACCGACGACAAACCAGCTGCTCTGGAGGAAGAGAATCTCCGCTATAAACACGTAAGTTATTTATGTTATTGCAAGGGGAGAGAGCGTCATCGCGCTGCGTAATGTCGCGCCGAGAATACCACTAAAAGTAGTTCCTTATGTTTGCGTGAAGTGCTCCCAATAAAAGCCCCGGCGCGCTGCTGTTAAGTGCACAAAATGAGATTTTAAATGATATAATAATTTTAAAAAACTCATTCGTCGTCGTAACACCGTTGCGACGAAGAGCGACCGCGTGCGCTTTTAAAATAACAAGGTTTTCCCTTCGATTTGACAACAGGTAAATGAAACTGCGTCAGAAGAGGAGCCTGGGTTGAGATCCGGTGGGAATTTCCGCCAAGGCGGCCGGAACGTAGCGACATCGCGTCAACTTGTGTACGCAACTCGGCGTCAAAACTTGACTTGGGGCTTTTCACCGAGGATGAGAGAGCGATGTAAACAAAAGACAAAACGCGTGAAGGCGAAGCCCCAAAAAGGATGCTGCGCAAGAGATGGACAGTGCGTAATCACGCAGTGGAAGAGTACCGTCCGTGTTACGTAGTTAACAATGACAAAACACCTAACGAATCGGCACCCTCGTATTTCACTTTTAACAATCCGATTAAAGCGGACACGTCAATTTCTTTTGTATTGCGTTTTATAATTCGATGGTTAAACTAGGTGGACGTGGGTGATGACGCATCTGGCGTCGCGTTTCAGGTGACAACAACATTTTGCTGCGTCACAAGCTGCCAGGAGGTCAACAATAAGCTGGCTGGCTCCTTTTTAGTGCGCACTTGATATGATGAAACTCGTTGCGGCTCTCGAGCTCATGGGGGCGCTGCTGAGAAGCGCTCAACCCTCCTTCCAGAAGGATGCTGGCATTCGATAGCAGCATCGGATAAATAAACAGACGGGGACAGAACGAATGCAGATGCTTCCATTCAGAACGTATGAGTCAGTGGATGTTTTGATGGGTTGGTGAATCACACGCTTTGGAAGTCACCGGTTACACAAAATTCCCTGGGCAGACACCACTTCAAAAATACAATGAAATGTTACATTGAAGTAATGATTTCTGGAAAACAGATACTATAACATCAGCTGAGTAACAGGTGGGGTGGGTTTCATTTGTATCCAATTTTTGAATCAGCTATCCATCCAGAACTTGGCAAGAGAAGCGGGGTACGCACTGTGCAATGAGCCTAACGTGTGAGTTTTTATGGGAAGAAGCCAAAGTGCCAAGAGAAAACTCACGCAAGCAGAGTGAGAACAGTCAAGATTTGAACCCCGGATCCTGCGAACTGCGAGGATAACATGCTGTACTGCTCACCCACTGTGCTGCTAATGTTTATAAAACAAACAAACAAAAACAATTAACAGCCACAAATAGCTCCTTGACCACACACTCGCTTGCCTGTTTCCTCTCTTGTGGCAATTTGCCTATTGCATCATGACTTTTTGATTCCATTAAAACAAAATTACAATACAGTATTACCTCTCACAAGTTATGCTCTCTTGAGAATAGTTCACTTGTGAACCCGCAATTTCCTATCCAGGGCTGCAGTTTTCCCATTTAAAATTGCTTGGTTGGTGACTATACCAAGTGTCACAAAGTGCACTTTTTGGAGGATGGTCCACTTAAGTACTGAGCCGCCATGTCGCGCGATTTGTAGCGTGACTTAGGTGCATCAAGATGGACATTGGGAAGCGGCCATCTGTCAGTCTACCTGAATGATAATTGTCATTAAAAATGCTACCGAATAATAACATCTACAACTGGTAGGAGGCCGCACTTTCATCCATACTACACACAGTGTAGGCGCTGCTGTTTTGGTTAGCAACAAGTTGAAATGGTAGTTGTTACTATATTGCATGTGTGTGAATGATATCATTCATAAAATGAGTTAAGAGTTACTACCTGACAAAAGAGGCATTGAGTAGATGACTCATTGTGATATAACATCTGTTTGAGGGTTGCCGTTAAATACTGTATTTTCTCTGAAGCTGTTTCAATTAATCTGCCCTCATGCCTGTGTGACAATAGGTCACGCTGACAAACCTGTTGACACGGACGCCTTTCCAGCTGGTCACAGTCTAGGGAGGTGTGCTTGCTCACCTGCCGCTGAACTAGCCGAGAGTGTCGAGATTAAAGGGCTTCCTCAAATCTCCTTCGAGGTAAAAATGAGACGTTCGGTAGTGGAATTCCTATTTTTTTTGGGAAGGGGGGTGTGGGGGCAAGTGAAATAGCCTAAGACATTACCCATGAGGGGATGCGATTATCGTTCTTCCAAGACAAACAGGAAGCTGATGAATAGTAATAAATGGTCTTTTTTTTAGGACCGTGAACGCTGTGCCATCTGCAGTCCAAATGTCCTTTCCAAGGATGACCAGTGCAACAAGTGACCCACTTTTGCGGATAAGGAAGCATGACCTCAATAGTTATTTTGCCGCTCCCTTTGAAGGGAGCGGTGCAGCCTCTCGCGCCAAATTAGAAACCTATGCACTCGTGAAGTGTCTTGTCATCTTTTGCTGTGCCCCGGAGGGATGCGACCATGATCAATAAAAACATTTACAAAGAGTGCAACCTATTGTGATGGCTGTTGAAAGCCACATGCATTCTTCATGAAAGCTTAAGCGAGCAACTCAAGATTGAAGAATTGGATGCGAGAGATGCTAAAATTAATCCTGGGCCGCACTCGACCATGTTGATGATGATAATATTAATAGACAAGTGAAGCAGCGCTTTTTCATAGGCATCATTAGCAGCTAGCAAGCTTGCCAAAATAGTCTTAAAACAGGAAGTGTGCAGAAACTGCCTCAGCACCTCGTCTTTTCTTATCATTGAAGCATAATTGGACATTACATGTTGTCTAAATATAATGCAAGCTCAGAGTAGCCTTCAGGAACAATTTTTTTAACGATATTACCAATTTATCACAGACAGCAGAAGTAATATACCACTTTGAGCTAGTTCAGAGCAAAATGGAGGCATCCATTCATGACGCTGACAGGCAACCATTTGGTGATGATGTCTGCTTTTGGCCCTAGGTGGGAGCTAAGGATTAACTCTAGCCCTTGCCCAGAACAAGGGCAGGATTAGCAGTCGAAAAGAGATGAATAAAAAGGCATAGTTTCATTCTTAATATGCAGTACAGGTGCACAACACGATCAAGTTTGGTAGGATCTCACACAAGTCACACAGAGCAAATTAAGACAACAACGGCACTGTTAAAATTCAGAAACGGCAGTTGGCTTGCACCATTATTTCCAAGATTCCAAAGTTTAGTTCATTATTGAAAACTAGGGACTCGCCCAGCAGGGCTTCATTAATTCACCATTTGTTTGTTTTGGAGAGGAGGCCAGGTTAGGGGTGGCAGGTGTGTTGATTAGTTGTTAATACTTAACGCACATTGATCTTTTTGTCTTCAAAATAATGCAGAACGTCAAATAATGCTTTGTATGTCAAAATAATGTGATGGAAAACCTTACCTAGACGTGAATCCTCCTTCCATGTTCTCCATTGTCTCAAATGAGTCCGCAAACCCGATTTGAGGCGGCCATCGTGCTTTTTAACCCTTGACCCTTGCACTGCAGTAATCCTACGTGGCCAGTAAGGGGCGTACTAAACAAAAACTACCGGTACCATGCTATGGACAAGACTTCAACAGAACTGCATTGCAAAAATGTATCCATTATATGAATAATTTACTTTTTATTTCCACAAACGATGATTAAAAAAACTGTGATTAATACAAAAATACACAACTCCCTCCAGGGATAATGGATGCAACACAATTATTACTACCCATTAGTTTTGTAAGACAGATCAACATTCTGCAGTTTGAATATGAACACTGTGCTTGAACATGAAAACAAAAAACTTGAACAAGAAAAGAAAAAAATACCAAACTATTCAATTTAAACGTATTGTAAATAAAAGTTAAATTAAAAACTGGTCTTCAATGTGTTAAAGTATCTACAGACCAAATGTAAATGTATTTTACAGTATTTAGATGGTAAATACAACCAAATTGTTCTTAAAAAATAAACTTAAAAAGATAGTATACTGGATCAAAAAAAAGTGAAAACAGTTTGTATAGCTAGCTATAACTTTCTTTTTGATATGTTTGATATAAATTGGATTTAATCCAGTTATTCTTTCTTGCGTACCACTTGAGAGACCCCATGTACCACCGGCTAATGTTGTTGGCCAAATTAACCCATTTAAAACTTCATCAAATAAAATTATCATGGTTAATAGTACGTTTTAGGTCTGAAACATCTCTTACGGAGTCCAGATAACAAGATCTCATCATTTTAAGAGGCCCATATTATTTCTTGAACAGTGAACTGTGAAAGGTAATGCGCCAAATTTGGATCAAAATGGTTCATAATAGACTTACTGAGGAAATATTAACAATATTTTTTTCCCTTAATTTCTGAAACTTTTGGATAATAAAAAAATTGAGAAAATAATGGATAAAACAAGTTTTTTTTTCTCCCCATGATGTTAATAGCTTTATCTGTACATTTTTGGCACAAACTTTATATTCCACTGATGATATTATGGCATGTGCTATGGTTGGTTGTCCTTTTAGGGGTGGGAATGGACTCCTAATATGGGCGAATTCCAATATTCATCCAGATATTGACTTTTCATTATCCAGGAGCTGCTACAATATACAATTTTGTATCCGTGTATCTTCGCTCTTAACATTGTACTCCTTTTTTTTAGATTTTTTTTTTCAAGGAAGCATTTTAGTTAGTTTTTCAGTTTCCTGAAAATTCCGACCTTATAATTGGAGTACAATGGGTACCGGACGTCTAGCGAAAACTTTGGCCCGCTGAACTCTTGTCGCGCAAACCTTTTTCGATGTGGAAACACATTAGCCCGATGAGTTTGCCCCTCTCACGCCCGATAAATTAGGACCTCTAATCTGTAAGCGGATTAAGCACCTACTCTGTTTATACGCGCGCACACGCATGCACATAACCAGGCTTTAGGGGTGCAAAGCGTCATCACCGATTCGAATGCGACTCACTTTCGTGACAATACAATTGCGTCTTTTTGACTTATTAGTACGGACTTTCCATCTCAAATTCAGGACGGCACAGGGAGGAGTGGACTCCTCAGAGAAGACGAGGAAGAGGCATTGTGGCCTTAAAAGACAGTGACACTAAACAGCGTGACAACAGTTGTTTTAGAAACTCAAGCACAAAGGAGTGAGGATTAGTCCCAGATTGATGAATCAAATTGTTCCCAAAAGCACACTGAGGTTTTTGGATAGTTGCTTTGTCATATAGTCAGCGGGATGGCTGTAAAGCAAAGGGAATATCATACCTGGCTTTCAATCAAATAAAACTGTAAATTAGGCTATGGAACAAGGTGCAGACCCGTGAAACGTAAACTGATACTGTACAGTAAACTATTTATGTCCAACGTCGGCCGTGCTTCATCCCCGCGCAGTTGTGCTCACTTGTGCCAGTTTCGGAAGTCGTGCAGTCTTTCTGTGTCTGACCCACTTCAGAAGGAGCGTCAAAACAACAGGCTATGTCAACACACTGGAAAAAGATTAAGATTCTAGATAATTGTAGCATGCTTTTTATATTGTTGTTTCTTAAGGTTATGAAAGTACCAAATACAGATCACGATTGAAATTTAACTGCTGCATGGTAATAGTTGATTTCATGATTTAAACTTAAGTGTAAACATTATCGTGGAATTCTGAAAGGGATAAATGACCTTTTACCAAAACTAAATTCATAAAAAATAAAAAAATTAAAAAAAAGTTAAGAACATTTATAATGCACATCTCAAAATTAAAACTCACCCTTCAGCACAATCAACACCGCTGCTCTAAATATTTATTATATGAATATACTTTTGATTTTAAAGGTTCCTCCTCCTGCTTGACATATACGTACTGATTAATTTCTGGTTGTTGGACATCTCAAATGTGTAGACTGTATAACTGTTGTATCATTCTCCTCACGAGACACTCAATTGATCTAATTTGCTGTTCATAGTTGGTCACTCTCCGCAGGGTTCAGGCTTCTTTAATTAGTGTGCACCAGAATAAGTACAAGTGGTATAAGATGCCACAATTTCTAGCCAGCCATGACCTGGGTGAGGCCAAAGTTAGCTTAGCGGCTAGCATTCAACCAGTAGTTCCTGAGCAACAGGGAGACTTTTTTGACTTTAGCCACAGCTGTTCCTACTCAAAAGCTCATTTACTTTCCTGTTGCCAAACGTGGCAAGGTTTTTACTTCCTGGACCTGGATTTGACACCTCTGAAAATAAATGATACAAGAAGCTATTTGGCGTTCCTGAAGCTATATTCACTTCTGAGGCAAATACAACGTTGTCATCAACAAGTGTTATTGCGATTGATCCAAATTTATACTGTAGGCCAAATTTATATCATCTACTGACCTATGTGTCCCACATACGCTGCACACCCTTAATGGTCATCATGAATAAATGGTGACCATCTGACGAGTACACTTTGTTCACGTGTAACAGTGGGTAAACAATTACAAGATTTATTGTAGTCATCCTGTTGATTTCTATTGTGCAAAGTGGCTGTTATCATGAATAACAAGCAAGTGAAGCCATCGCATAGATCATGATACGTAGATTATGCGCTATAAATTATTTAAACTACATTTTCATTTGGGCTAACTGTACGACAAAACAATCAAAAATATTTGGCGGAATTCAGTTTCATTGAATCTCACCATTCAGTCCAATACCATGGTTGTTACAGTAGCAAAAATAAAGATACACATTGTTTCAAAGTCTGATTTGCTGGAAAAAGCCTCATTTTGTTTGTCTTGCAGATGACGGCCCTCAGGCTCACTCAGAAGAGGCTTCCTCCCCAGGGAACCGGTTTCAGATGGTGTTTTAGAGTATAAAATCCTATCTAGCACCATTTGAAATCGGTGTTCTTGAGTAGGAACACACTTCAGGGGACACCAACGGCAAAGGCGCCTCATTCAAGAAATTGTGCAGCCTCACCAAGGATGACCGTTTTCCTCTGGTGTTCAGAGTTGCCATCATGTCTAGCACCATTTGAAATCGGTTACAATGGAGAGGGAAGCTCCACGCAGCTTTGTTGTTGCTCTGCCCTACACCGCCAGCAGGTGGCAAACGTGTGACATCCAGGTCTGCCCAATGGTACAGCGTTCATACGAGTCACTGTTGTTGAATTTTTACCCAGTTGTGGAAATATGTATGTCAAATGTATAAGGTTACATTTTTCTTCACTTTATTAAATTGTAGTCAAACTGAAATGAGTGTTTTTTTTTTTGTTTTGCAAACTCACATAAAACAGGCAATTCCTTTGCAGGGTTTTGAACCAAAGAAGAGCAAGTTTAGTATTGATTCATAGTACGTTGTATCGTACTATCAGGAGAGGCCTGTAGAGTAGCCTAATATCGCACTCAAGAGTACTGTTACGTTAGAATAATATGAATCAAGTCCAAGTAAAAACAGTCCTCAAAATAATTACAGTACGTGAGTCGCGAAAACCTGCTTTGCTTCTGAGTAACTAGTGGACAACTTCTAAATCAGTGGTTCTTAACGTGGGTTCGATGGAACCCAGCCTAGGGGTTCGGTGAATCGGTCTCAGAGGTTCCATGGAGCCTCTGCCATGGTGGTAAGACACACCCGACTCAACATGTCAATTAGTTATGACACCGCTTGGCCATCGATGGCTGCAGAAGATCACATTACATTGCTTGTCTAATCAGTGCTGTGGGAAATTTAGTCGCTTAGTAGTCAACGTGTGACTGTCCCGATAGTATGTTGTACAATAAAAAAAAAAGTAGACTTATCGCTTGACATTTTATTTACTTTTTTTCCTGTTTTTAAAAAATATGGCGTTTTAAAAAACATGGCGTTTTTTTGTAGATCTTGAATTTGTAAAAAATATCCATCCATCCATCCATTTTCTGAACCGCTTTATCCTCACTAGGGTCCCGGAGCTTATCTCAGCTGTCTTCGGGCAGTAGGCGGGGGACGCCCTGAACCGGTTGCCAATCACAGGGCACACAGAAACGAACAACCATTTGCGCTCACACCTAGGGACAATTTGGAGTGTTCAATCAGCCTGCCATGCATGTTTTTGGAATGTGGGAGAAAATCCACGCAAGCACGGAGAGAACATGCAAACTCCACACAGGAAGGCCGGAGCTGGAATTGAACCCGGTACCTCTGCACTGTGAGGTCGACATGCTAACTAACCACTTGACTACCGGGCCGCCCTGTAAAAAAAAAAATTATGTATATATATATATATATATATATTTATTTTTCACTTATGAAGGGTTCGGTGAATGTGCATATCAACTGGTTGGGTTCGGCACCTCTAAGAAGGTTAAGAACCACTGTTCTAAATCATTAAACATTTATTCAGCATATATTTAAAAGACAAAATTATATCATAGAAATATGCCAATTCAAATATTCACTTTAACTAAAACAACAACAACAAAATCGAATCAGATGTAATGGAGTGAATGGAGGGCAATACATCTCCTCTGATGATCACTCCACCCAAACACAATTGACATAAACAGATGCTGCTTCACTGTGTTGTTCATCTTTTAATCTGATATTGAGATTATTGTCATTCAGTAATTTCAAATGTTCAATTTTGTATTGTAATTCATTAATTTCAAATGTTCAACTTTGTGTTCGAGTTAAACGACTTAATACATACAACAACATACAAAAGTATTAATCCCTGCATGTTACTCAACAGTTAGTTTTATTTCTTTTCCTGTGTATTTTTTATTTTGACAATGCCGGCTATCAGCCACTTACACAATGTTGATTCGTTGAGAATGTACCTCTGGAGAGTTGTATTTTAAAACAAAAACTGCCAAAAATAGGGAACAGTGACAGATGATGGAGTGATACTATAAATTACATAGCTCTGTCTTCACACTCCCATGAATCACTTTCCCCATGCTGCCTCCTCCCCGGCAAATTCCCTCCTTACACTAGTCCCAACATGGCCCAGATTCAGCCATCCGTCGCAGCTTCATAACCAGTTTTCTGCCTTGCTAACGTCCTCCTCGGAATCGCACCGATGCCCATGTCAAGCTTTTCAGACTCTATAGCTCCTAGTGCATATTGCAGAATACATACGGAAGACTGAGAGAAGAATCTCCGCCCCTCGCGTACCCCTTGTTTACATGAAAAAAACCCAAGCAGAACCTTGAGGCCATAGCCGTTGCCACATCAATACGAAACCAGCTCGCAAAAGCCTCACCTCAAAGCCAATGTGAGTCACAGGGAGTTCCTCAATCAAGCAAGACAACCCAAATGTTACAGTCAGACTTTCCTTTCTTGGCTCTCAGGAAAAAAGTACACCCTTAAGACGTAGAAGTTCTGCAAAGGGGTTTCTAGTGAATTCCACTTGCACACGGGCTGGAGAGAAATTCATTACATACTGTATGAGTGACAACCTGGATAAAGGTTCTGATTGTTATATCATGTTATATGTTTGCAACAGCTTGAGCGCTTATGTAATGAAATAAAGCGCCACAGATAAGACACATCTGGGGTAATGGTCCTCCTCAGGTTTCTGCAGAATCCTCGACAGCAACTGCCTTGCTTGGCTCTTTGCCAGCGAGAGAGGTGAGGGGGCGACTGTGAAGTAGGCCAAATGTTGTGGTCCATTATCACATCCAACACACACTTTTGTTAATGGTAAGGCTTTCAAGGTTACTGATCTGGACATATTGGTGACCAAATTTGGATAATACAAACTTGTTGAAAATGCCAATTAACTCCATCCCAACAGCCCTTAAGCGAGTTGCACACAAGATGATTTTTAACATCTTCATCAATTTTTTGAAAAACTCATCTTGGGTGTTTTTAGTGCCCTGTGAGTGGTGTGCTTGAGTTGCCTAACAACATATCCATCCATCCATTGTCTGATCCGCTTTATCCTCACAAGGGTCGCGGGGCATGCTGAAGCCTATCCCACCTGTCTTCGGGCAGTAGGCGGGGGACAGACATCCTGAACCGGTTGCCAGCCTATCACAGGGCACACAGAGAAGAACAACCATCCACACTCACACTCACACCGAGGGACAATTTAAAGTGTTCAATCAGCCTACCATGCATGTTTTTGGAATATGAGAGGAAGCCGGAGTACCTGGGGAAAAACCCCACGTAGACACGGGGACAACATGCAAACTCCACACAGGAAGGCCAGAGCCGGAATCTAACCCACAACCTCTGCACTGTGAGCAGTCGACCACTGGGCTGCCTCCTTACGACATATCACATATATAACTAATCTCCCCCGATGATCACAAGTTTCCTCCACCAAATCAAATGTCTGTCATGGTACAAAGATGAGTTTGAGGCATAAAACAGGTTTAATATTTACGATAACTGTTTTCTGATCAGGTTGGGGAGGAAGACTCACAACACTCTCATGAGAATCTTACGATCAGGCGTCACTGACTTTGACCCAATAGGCGGATACTCAAATATGGCCCTATTATAAGGATGTGTGTACCCCGGTCGGTAGAGGATGCGCCAGTAGAAGTTATCATTCTGAAACGCGGATTTGAGGGATGCTTATTAAAACCGCATAAATATTTAAAATTAACATCTGCTCCTGTTATTACAACACAGAGGCCTTGTTTGTCTTGACACAGTACATCTTCATAATCCCAAACGTTGACAAGCAGTTTCAAGTCCTTTCGAAGCAAATATTTATTCAGTTTTTTTTCCCCTTTACCTCACAGCATGTGGTGTGTTGTTTTCTAAACCGAGACGTTAGGATCGTGCGATGGAATTTCATCTTGTTTACCTTTGGTTTAAACTCATCATTCCTGTGGATGGAAATGAAACATCACGAAACCAGGTGGCTGCTTGTCAGCATTAATTCGATCAGTCACATATTTGAGCAATATTACATTTGAGATAGGATGGCACGAGGAGACCATGCAAACTCCACACGGGGAGACCAGAGCCGGAATCGAACCCTGCGCTTCTGCACTGTGACCACGGGCCCACCGGGCCACCTGTTATGTTTAAGAACTTGGTCCTAAAGTCTCTTCATGCCACGGGAAAAATGCAATTCAATGTATTGATTGAAAAAGGAGACGAACAGACTGTATGACTATAATTATTCACTCAGAACTATGAGAGAGAGAGAGAGAGAGAGAGAGAGAGAGAGAGAGAGAGAGAGAGAGAGAGAGAGAGAGAGAGAGAGAGGAGGGACCACAGACAGGTACCAGACAATAAACGCAAACGAACCAAACTGCTCAATGCAAATGACTCAGTCTCCAAAAAATGAGATTTAAGATTCAGCTGGGACAATCCATTAGAAGTGGTTTAGCACTGCGATAAACATGAATAATGACTCTTATTCCTCATTTAAGTGGAATCAGAGTCATCGCAGTAAGCACATGCTGAATTCCCATCTCCATGAAAGTGACGAACAAATTGACCTTAATGTTTTCCTGTCCTTGACAAACAGGATGCAGACTACAGTAAGCACATGCTGAATTCCCATGAAAGTGACGAACAAATTGACCTCAATGTTTTCCTGTCCTTGACAAACAGGATGCAGACTGGAATTAAAAAAAAAAAAATCTGGCCAGGTGACGAGTAAGATAAATGTGTTTCTGGATTTATGCGGTCAATTCATTTTGTGCTTAAGTGTGTAAATTCACTGACTCAGGGCTTGTGACATCAAATAGAACAATAGCCAAATAAGAAATGACCTGAGCGGTCGAGTACTTTAGTGTCTCACAAGTCATTCACTACAAATGTCAAAGAAAATAGTTTGCACATGCAGTCTTGTTTCCAGGCAAAGCCAACTAACTGTTAGCCAGAATCCGGGGGTGTCCAACTCATTTTTGTCGCTGGCCATGTCATTGTTATGGTTTCCCTCGGAGGGCCGTTATGATTGTGAACCCATATAAGTGTATAATTGCCTCATATTCCATCCATCCATCCATTTTCTGATGCGCTTTATCCTCACAAGGGTCGCGGGGCATGCTGGAGCCCATCCCAGCTGTCTTCGGGCAGTAGGTGGGGAACACCTTGAACCGGCTGCCAGCCAATCGCAGGGCACACAGAGACGAACAACCATCCGTGCTCATACTCATATGTAGGGACAATTTAGAGTGTTCCATTAACCTGCCACGCATGTTTTTTTTCGGAAGGTGGGAGGAAACCGGAGTACCCGGAGAAAACCCACGCAGGCACGGGGAGAGCATACAAACTCCACACAGGAAGGCTGGCGCTGGAATCGAACCCACGGCCTCTGCACTGTGAGGTTGACGCGCGAACCAGTCGACCACCGTATATAACATATGCAACAAATTATAGGCCAGTCAAAATTTTGTTCAAATTAATAATTATCACCTTTATTTTTAACAAGGGATTGGCAACAAAAAGCGTTCATGATATTGCAGTGTTTTTAAAAGGCAATAATTTTTTTATATTTTAGCAAGAAAAATGAAGTTGATTGATATAATTTGCCTATGAGGGTTGCTTAAAATGATGTGGCAGCAGACCAGATCTGTCCTACGGGCTTTGATTTTGACACTTGTGGCCGAGATGAATCATTCAAATTTAGCTGGGGTTTTCGCCCTCCACTCTGTGCTTTGTCGAATTTAAGGAGACTTCCAATAATTTCACTTAAGAGGGACTGTAAGATCTGGCATTTAGCTCTCGTCAGATTGTTTTCTGCGGTGAGTATCCACATTTAAGGCCAGAGTGGGGCCTGTGAAATGTGTCCAAACATGCGTCAGGATGGGTGTAGGCTCGCCGATGAATAGCCTGTGACGCAATGAGGAGACGACACCGGCTGATCCTGAAAAGTGAGGCAATACGTTTTTGTTCCAGTTGTCAATCACAATCAAGTTTGTCTCCTCACTTCCTGTTCAGAGGTCACATCCCCACCGAGTCCCCTGTGGGGTTGCCAGCGCCCTGCCCTCCATTCCTTTCATCCACAGGAGGTTTTCATGTGTAGGCTTTTGCTTGAAAAAGAGGTTCAATCATTTCTTAATGGGACTTGGCACCGCGTGGTTTGAGCGGAACAAGAACCACACGTGACCGCATGGAGGTTGTGCTCGCAGCTGCTCCTTAGCGGTGGGCAAACTGCTTATTTGTGGCATCTGTTTAATTGCAGCTCCTGCAACTTGTTGAAAATAAATGAACGGCTGCCTCCCGATGTTTTCCAACAAATGTCCCCCCAACTTTGGGTGGGGTTTATTGATAGCTACTCGCTTCCAAGCCAGAACATCCCCAAATGATTCTTGCGTAACACGCACATGATTGCATATTTTGTCAATGATACCATTTTCTGTGAAAGATTTCGGAAAAAAATCTTGAGCTGGTTTTATTCAGTTAAAAATAAAAAGCTAAATTTATACATGATCAAGAACTTCACAGTTGCATCATTTGATGCACATTTAATATATATATATTTTTTGGCGGGGGGTGGGGGGGGCGAACGAATCAAGTTCAATTGTCGTATTAGTATTAAACTGGTACTGTGTAAGAATGGATATTCATTTTAATTTTTTTATTGGGGAGGGTGGGTATTTAACACATTTAACTGGGCTGGGGTCGGGACGGTGTCTGAGTGGTTTGGACATCTGCCTCACAGTTCTCTGGCTTCCTCGCATGCTCCAGAAACAAACGTTCGGTTCGTTAAGGACTATAAACTGTCCAGAGGTCTGAATGGTTGTCACAGACTGAGGATAAACTCTCAAGAAAATGGATTGATAATGAGTCATGGCGAGTCTGTCTCAGTATGATTGGCTGGCGACCAGTCTAGTGTGTACCACAACATCTCAAATCACCTGAAACGCTCCAGCTTGTCCGCGACCACAACGAGCACTGTAGAACTTGGACGTCGGTTGTGCCAGTTTAAGTGCTTCGAAGAGGAGAAATAAAAGACTTGTGAGGCCAGTGGGTTTGTTGTTTTTAAATGACACGTTTATCACACAGTTATGGTCTGCGTTGTAAGTGCTCAGGAAATAAAAGGAAATAAGTGTTTACAACAAATATGTTTTTAAGACAGCGTCACAATTAGCTCGTCACAGTGTTGGTGTGGAGGCAAAACCCATGGAGCAGGAAGGAGTGAGCGCAAAAAAAGGGAATTATTTACAAAAAAGGCAAAAAAGGTACATGGAAATGAGAAACTAGTCGAGGGAAAAGCAAGGTCTAAACTAACAGGGAATACATTTGCCACAAAAGGAAACATGACTCGATGAGTATGACTAACAGTAGCTCAATGTACGGACAACCGACGAGAGCAAACTGAGAAAACAATGAAGCACACCTGGACAAAGCATGAGTGGGTGTCGGGAGTTGATTTGTTGACACAAGAAACGGGGCTGAGGAGAACACACCGAGACTAAATCGAATCAAGCAGACAAAACAGAAGACAAAGCACGTCGGAACTAAGACATAACATGAAAACACAACAATCTATCCGGCACAACCCAAAAAATTTCCACAAACCCATCCATCCGTTATCTATTCAGACATAGACAAGCCTGCAATCAACTTGTTGGAGGAAACCAGAGAACCTGGAAGAACACGCAAAGATGGGGAGAACATGTCGCTGCACTCTGTAGAAACTAGAACCAGGATTTCAATTGTCAACCAGACTAGCTAATCGCTACGAAGCCTGATCACATTCCTACAATTACAAAAAAAAAGTTTTCATCTAGTTTTTAAATTAACATATGTGGAAGGTGGGGGTCGGGGGGGGGGGGCTTGGCACATCTGCCTCAGTCGTAAACGTAAGTAGCCCACTTTCTGCATTCTTTGCCATGAAGTGCTGCATTATCCGTCACAGCCGAGCAAAGGGGGGACCTCACAATGAGGGGCAGGAGGACCACGCAAAGGCAAAGAATGCAGCTGATTGTGTCTTTTATCAATACGCTTTTTATCAATAAGATTGCACGATTGTCTGTGTCTCATGTGTTGTCTTGTATTATTTTGTCATTTTTTTGTTAACTTTTCTTTTGATGGCGGCGCGGACACCCGCAGCGGCTCCTCTTGTTTTATGTTGAGAGGGAAGAAATTTCATCTGTGCTGTACAGCACATTTGACAATAAAGTTGTATTCAATTCAATTCAATCAGCTGCCGCCACCGCAGTCGCAGCCAGCAAACTG
Organism: Hippocampus comes; assembly: GCF_001891065.2. Lineage (NCBI taxonomy): Eukaryota > Metazoa > Chordata > Actinopteri > Syngnathiformes > Syngnathidae > Hippocampus > Hippocampus comes. Next base: position 1,820,312 of record NW_017805002.1, read on the forward strand.
AACCGCATTGTTGCAGGGCCTCATCGACACCCGTTTTCTCACGCTAAGAGCCTTTGCCAAACTGCATATTTGACCCATAAGAACATACTGTACATTTATTCCAGTTATCAATGTAAAAAAAAATAATACATTAAAAAAATACATCGGTAGCAGTGAATATTTACAACATTGTGATAAACGGGAAAAAAAGTGCTTGACCAGTGCACTATTATTGGACTGGCGACACATTGACTAAACAGAATGGCCTGCCAGTGGAAGTGCAATATTATTTTTCAAATTCTTTTTTTTTTTTCCTTTCTTTTCTTCCCTTCAGAGGGACTGCTCCAGTGTGTTGGCACATCCTTCCTGACTTCCCAGATGCTATTCAGCAGATAGGCATTCTTCCAGCTGGAGGTATGAAAAAAACAAAAAAAAATGTTGAGAATTCCTTTTCTGTTGGAGTGTTTATTAAATCGGGGCGAGCATGTTTTCACACACAGGAACGGACTGGTACCTTGGAATGCAGTCGGCCTTCTAGATGTTTTGGAAGAGTAAGAAGTTGGACTTCATGTCTTCTCGAGTGTCATATGAACTACAAGGTCACAAATGCAGACACCTACCTCATTAACGTAAAAAAAAAAAAAAGACAAAAACGAACATACTGTTTTTCACATGACACCGACAATTTGTTATTTTTAGGGCAGAGCCATCTCTTTAGTTTCACTTGATTTGGATGTCCCAATACTTTTGACCAGTGCGTTATTGGTAAAGTGTTTTACAATGAAAATTAATATCCGATTTTCAGTCTACCCTGCCCCCAATGCTGGAAATATTTTTCCATGCGAGACTCGCATTGCCCCTAATCAAACAAGGTGTACCCATCTAACAATTAAACTCAATGCAGCAAGTAAATTGGCCATACATACCCTTTCCTCCTTAGAAGACACCGATGCAGACAGAGCGCCACTATGCATATGACTGAACACAAAGAAACGCATTGTTCACAATTTGTTCAGTTTTAAATTAATAGAGTTAGTAAATGAGGTGGTTACCGAGTGTGCCGCACGCCACGCTGAGTATAACAGGTAAATAATCTGTAAGACACATGCGCCGCATCAATAACAATGCAAAATATCAACACTTCATGTGATCAATAACTCACCGAGATCTTTTTTGGCATCTGTGACCACGTCATGGGTTTCTGAAAAGATCATCAGCCAAATCAGTCAATTAAATGAGAATTTCTTTTTTACCATAATTAACACAAGTTTAATGTGGTTCATGGCTGGTTTCCACGACTACACACACACACACACACACACACACACACACACACACACACACACACGGGCGCGCGCGTGCAAAATAATAAACACTGTCTCTGATAATGTAGAAGTTTGCTATACCATGGAAGAAAGATGAAGGCGATGATGTCACATTATTTGCAGTCCCCTCCTCTCCCGCCATCGTCATTGTGTGTGTGTCATCTTTGAACACAAGCATGACAGTGACTTTCAAAAAAGCTACTTTGGGCAGGCGCATCTTAAAGATATTTGTGTGTGTGTGTGTGTGTGTGCGCGCGCACATGTGCGGTGTTGTACCTCGCCGCGTGGTGACTTCTGTACCACCCCTGATAATTTTATCTCTGTAAGCTGCTGCTGATGATGTCATGGTCGTTGCCGAAAGGACTGCAAAAAATGTAAAACAACCTGTCATGATGTTACCGAAACCTACAGATTAACATAATTTGCAGTATGTTTTTTTTTTTTTTTTTTTTTAATAAATTTCAACATAGAAGCAATACAATGTGGTCACAACGTAGATAAAAGATGCTCATGAAATGCTAATAGTTGGCCACATAATACTAATGCCGTTTTAGTGCAGATCTGAAAAGAAGTAACAAAAGTTACTTAAGGTGGGACCAAATTGCGAGCTGACCCACCAGATTCAGATAAAAATGCAACAGTGAGAAGTTCATTTTCAACTTTTCAATTGTTCCAGTCTGCTTGCATTGGGGCCGAATAGGGGCAGTGAACCACCAGATCTGAATAAAGTATGATTGAGGATTATTTTTTTTTCCCACATCGGAGCCAAATCGGGAACTTGACCAACCAGATCCAGATCGAACTGCACTTTTTTTTTTCTCATTCCGCTTGCATTGGCGCTGAATTTTGGCGCTGTGGCCCACCAAATTCAGCAAAAGGACGTGTAATACTCATTACCGCCCTCTACAGGACCAGAGTGCAATGTCACCTGGCTAGAATAATACTACATCAAAAATAACTGGATATATCTCAATAAATTATCCTAGATGCAAAACAACCAGTGCTAAGCAGCCTCACCTTTGCATTCAGGAGGCGGAGAATCGTATTGACCCGTTTCGTTGCACAGGATGGAGCCGTTCCCGATGAGCGTGTAGCCTTCGTCGCAGTTATACAGGATGACTTGGCCGTACGTTGGGAGGTCTTGGGAATCCCATGAATTTTTGCCATTGCTCACCTCTGCGGGCTGGTTGCACGTTATTACTGAAGAATGGCACAAACATAACAATCGCTGTTGATTTTGGAGGCTATATTTGGACTTTTTGAGCTTTGTATCGTATCATATCTTGGACAAGGTTGTTGTGATTCTCTGTCTACCAAACTTTCAAGAATTATTGTTCAGTGTTATCACAAGAATGCAATTATTTTTCACATTTGGCTGCGGTCAAAGGTTAGGTAAGTGCGTGTTCCTCTTCTACCGGTCACAAATTGGGTCACAAGCTTCAGAATTCCATTTACAGTTGTTCTCATAAATGGTGAAAACTCATCTGATGTTGAGCAGCTTTGTTTTTACATTAGCCAAGGCAGCTGTGGTCAAAGTTTTATACCGGCCCAGAGTTTTTTTTACATCATTCTCAACTATAATAATAATAATTTAAAAAAAAAGCTTAAATCAGTTAATTCTTCAGAATATTTGCCAGAAAATGCTCACAAATGTAAACTATTCATCAAACTTTCACTGATTACTATTTCCAGAGCCCAATTGATCTGATGTCACATGACTGAGTTTGGCCGCTATTACTTTCTCTTCTTGCATTCACAACTGCAAACCAATGGTCACACTTTCACAGGTGATGTCAATGCAAGAAGTCTCTTCATTTTCAACAAAGCCAAGTTGGCATTGGCCCAAATGTTTTCACATTTTTTTTCCGACCCATTTGGCTCATCGCAACAATGCTACTAATTTTGAAGGCTAGCTTCCATAAACCATTTGAGATCATCGCTCTACCGGCCCTTTTTTCCCTCTTAATCCCCTCCCCAAATATTTTTGAGAAAATCTGAGAGAAGATGGCTGAGGTAGTAGAGGAACACGTCGACTGATTTTGTCACAAACAAGCAGACAATGGAAAGAAGGTGGACATTTACTGTGACACTCGGATCTTCCTATCCAGCCCCGCGAGAAGCACTGCCTGAAGCTGGAGCCGCTAATTTCGTAACTGTGGAAACAGCAGGGTGATGGAAAAGTTACTTTAGCCCAGGATTTTCCTCTGTTTTGGTGTTCCCGCCTCTCTATAATCAAGAACATACATTCTGCATTTGCGTTGGCAAGAGGAATAGCGGCGGTTTTTGTTGAGAGGTTTTCAAACAGAACTTCAAAAGTCAATTGGCCCCAAAACGTTCTGGGAAAATCTGACCTGTGAACAAATCTTTCAGTGGACTCAGCATCTTGGTGAAGGCTACCGGAGATGGCAAAGGGAATTTTTCGTTGAGTGGTGCAATGGGGGGATTGTGCATCATTGAAAAACGCGCCATTTGGAGCACTCATAAGACAAGGTACCACTGCATTGATGTATCAATCCTTTCATGCACAAATAATGATAACCTGTCACCTGATAACCTGATAAGCTGTCCACTGTAGTGTCCGCTGTCCCTGAAAGGGTTAAAAATAACTGATCTTTGTTCATCTATCTCTACCCATGACATATAATGCAGGCAGAACATTTAAATGCTCTTCCACCAGGTGACAGAAGGGACAATTAACCTGTATCCAGTTATTGCCATTTATACAACAGACCAAGGGTGTGTTAGGAAGTTCACTCTGATGCCCGTGCACTACTCTGAGAGCGTGCGTGTTTGAAGAAGCAGAAAACTCTTTTCCTCCACTTCATTTGTCGATGTGACCAAAGATTTTCAATTGAGGGCCACATTCATAAAAATGCACAGATGCAAGGGCCACGATACAATTATTCGACTTTAACCTTTTTATGCACATTGTAACCTGATAAGCTGTCCACCGTAGTAACCGCTGTCCCTGAAAGGCGAAATTTGTTAAACATGCCACTATTTTGTCATTATTTGGAATATTGTTACATTACAGCTTTCTGTTAAAGGTGATAAGGCAAACTGATAAGATTTGGGGAGGGGCGGGGGTGGGGGGGCAACAGCCCTGCATCCCATTGGACTAGATCCAGTACTGCACTCAACAGTTGCAGAATCACATCTTTACATTCAGAACCAAAACAAGTGCAAACTGCAGTAAGAACATAATTTTTAAAACAGTTACTATAGGATGATTAATACGATATGTTCATAAATTCCAACTTGACACAGCAGAATGTGGAAGAAACTAGTTTTGCTTCTGAAATTGAATGATCTTTATGTACCATTGTTTCGAAGAGAAATTGTGTATTTTCTTTTCATCGTGAATAGTTTTTGGTTATCATTTGCAGATCTAATAAAGCTGTATCGTATTTATTAATAGTAATGGAAGCTATTTTTTTTTCGACACACTCCTTTCCTCACACTGCCAACTGGCTTGAGCTGCGAGTGGCCTATTGATAGTCCATTTCATTTTTAAATCCGTGATATCATAGAGCTTAATTTTCCATCAGTGGAAATGTGAGCGTGAATGCTTGTTTTTGTATGTGCTCTGTGACTGGCTGGCGACCAAAATCAAATGGGATAGGCCGCATCTCACCAAATCAAATGACGATTAGGGCTACAGCAAATGGTTAGATGAGCCTTTTGGCACATGAGAGTTCAAAGTTCAAATATTGCACGCGCGCGCGCACACACACACACCTGCAGGTTTTATAATGGCCTTATGAGGGCAGAAAGATTTTTCTTCACACTCACCCTTTGTCACACGTGACTTGCGCAACGTCGCCAAAGAGGGTGCCGGCTGTGGTGTCAAATATCATGTTCGGTTGAGGTTTAGGCACACCGCAGTCTCTTTCTATGGTGCCAAAAACAAAACAAAACAGTAAAACAAGGCTGCGTAATGAAGAGCAAGTATTTATACTCAAGTCGATTTTCATGGAATACCTAACCTGAGCATTTATATTTCTGATTACAAATAGATCTGTGCTGTCAAAATGACTCATTCCTTCTTTCAAAATCAGCAGCTGATGACATGTCATAGCAAAAGATATAAATAGAGAGCGGTAAAGTCAGGTGAGCTCGGGATCTTGATTGAGATTTGGGGCCTTAGTGCTGGGTATCAATTCAGATTTCCAAAATCTATTCACGAGGGACCAATTCAATTTAATTCAATTCACTTTTGATCGATTTTTTGATCCATCTGAGCATTTCATGCACTACTAATTTACTCAAACTTGGTGCATTTGTAAAAATATGAATATTTACATTAAGAATTGAACTTAGTGCAGTTACATTCATCATGTATGTTTTATTGAACATGACTTGATCAAAACAATAAATCATGATTTACATCAATTCCAACCATAGATTCTTCAGTTACATCTGCCTCGGGGCTGTGCCGGGTGCACTAAGATATATATATTTTTTCATCAGTTATTATTAGCTAATTTTGCTTTTTTTTTTGTTATTCTGTCTTCGTTAGCAAATCTATGACATCACATAGTTTTGATGGTGTAAAAGTCAAACCTACCCAAGATAATAGTGATGTGGGGATCAATACTGAAAATCAAAACTTCCAATACAGATCTTGAAGTAAGGAGTTTAATCTGTACATCTACTTTTACCATTTTTTTTCTTTTTGACTGTACAGTATCTGTACTTAAGTACAGAGTGTGAGTACTTTTGACAACTCTGCTTTGACATGTATCAGGAGAATGACAATTCCAGCTTACTTTTGCAGATGAGCTCAACTTGAGTCCAGTTGCCATTCTGGCAAGTTATGACTTCCGAGCCTGTCTCCTTTTCGTAGCCGTTGGAACACTCCAATGTGACGCTGGAGCCCTCTGGAAATTTATTCATCAGGTGTGCTTGGTCAGTAAACACGCTGTTTTGTCCTCTCTGAGGCCTGCCACAGTCGGCTTGAGGAAAAACAGGCCAAGTGTCAACGCCGGGATAAATAAATGTACAGGCTGCATGTGTATGTACTAATATGGAGCGAATGTGCGAAAAATTATTTTCTTTGCTACGCTGTCGTCAAACTCATGGGTGCCTTTCATCATTTCATGTGGCCCATGAAAGCCAAGTATGGGCACTGACTTCGTATTTCTTGCTAAAAGAGCCAAAATCGCAAATTGTCTTCACATATCAATACGTTGAGATATCGCAAGGTTTTTTTTTTTCTTGTTACGAATCTCCCTTTTAAAATAAATGTGATAATATTTCAACACATGGTTATTACTGGCTGCTGATTTCAAAACTAGCTCTTCATTTGTTGTGTCGATTCAATATGAGGCGATCATATCGTATTATTTTGGTTCTTAGTCATCACGGCACTCCGACAAAAACCATTAACGACATTGTGGCCCGCGACGAAATGAGTTAAACATTAGGAGCGACCATAGAGTTATTTGATGAAAAAAAACGCTATCATTTGAGGGAAAGGGTGTCCAACTCAATCCTCAAAGTCCTGCCGCATATTTTCCATATCTCCCTGCTGAAACACACCTGATTCAAACGATCAGCTCATCAGCAAGCTCTGAAGAAGCAAGATAATGATTCTGATCATTTGAATCAAGTGCGTTGCAGCAGGCCGAGAAGGAAAACAGGCAGGACATCAGGCCTTCAGGACCAAGTTTGGACACCCCTGTTTCAAGCTGTGCCTCAAAGCAACATATGACATTTTTAGATTTTTATATTGAGTATTGAATTCAGAAAAAGTCAAAAGCAGCGTGCAGTGTTGCTCCTCAACGCAAAGCAGAAATATGGAAAGAATTGAGCATTAGCATTTAAGAGTGAAGTTGAGCGAGAGAGATGACTAGAAGAGATAAGAATATTCGAACCAATCTTTGTGTATGTATGTTGCTTGACAATGGACAAATAGGCAGTTCGAAACTAGTTACATGATGCGTTCTTTCAAAGTCAGCACGTAGAAGTGATGTCATGAAGGTTGTGTTCTTGCCATATTTGTTCTTTGGATTTGGATCTTGCCAACTAGTCAAAGGATAAACTTTAATCTTTCTCATCTAAACTTTATATACTAAAACCTGGATGGATAAAAGGTAAATGCATAAATATGAAGAGGAATGGAAGTAGATGTTGGAGATTGAAGTTCAGTGAGAGAGATGGGGCAAGAAAATATGAACCAAACTTTACGCATGTATGTTGCTCACCAATAGGCAAACTGTCCGCTGTTAGGAAACCACATTTGCTTATTTACATTCAAACTCAAGCTTGTGGTTGAGTGACTTCATCCCATACCCTGGCACTTTTATTTATATGGCACTTTGATAACAGCAAAAGACAGAACAAACAAAACAAAAACATGGTGACAAGTGAGCTCTCAGTCTGTTTCAAATGCTAAGGAATGAAAATACATTTTGTAACACTTTTATTTCGACGTCTGTGATGACAGTGCCCTTCAAGGCAACTCACTCATCTCTCTTTTTGTACAGTATGTGCACATCAAACAGTACAGGTTTGTGTAAGTGTTCTTTCTTTGTATTGACTTTTTATTTTGCCTGGTTTTATTCCTCTGTCTACAGCCGCGTTGACATCGCAATAGAGAATCTGTGAAGTGTCAAGGCTGAATACATACAGACAGACTAAGACATTAATCGAGGATTACTGTTGAGAAGGTGAGGTAAAAAATACTAGATAAAATTATGTTTTATTTTAATTACACATACAGTAATACATTAATCGCAGAAAATATTTAAAATACCTTTTAATTTTAAATTGTAATTATATTGGAGCTACAGTACAGTGTCGTAAAATAACTCACTCTGTTTTTGATACCGCTCGTTAAATACATTTGGAGTATTTTTTTCACGTTATATTTTTTAAATGACATATTTTTAGTGTAATTTTAAATGCAGAGTAGTTTGACTCTGAGGAAATATAGTAACAACAGTAATATTTTTTTATTCTAATCATATAATCCCATTCATAGCTTTTGTGCTCACCTTCTGACCTCCACACAAAGCAGCAGCAAAAGAAGAGTAGAGATGTGAGCTTGAGGTTTGTGCTTCTTCCAAGTAGAAAAAAAAACTCCATATTTGCCACCTTGAGACCAACTGATTCCAATCCAGTCACTCCTCCTGCAGGAACTTGTCTAGTCGGTGAAACAGACGCGACTTTCTCTGTTGTGTGGTCCTCTCCGTTCTTTTGAGGTCCTCTTAAAGGGCAGCTGTCAAGTTACCACTACAATGAAAGGAAAAAGAGGGTGTAGCTTTCAAAATAAAACACATGGGAGAACCGTTTGAGGCGCTCACCGAAATGTACGATGGAATTGAATTACACAAGGATAAGTAGGAATTTAGAACGGGGTCGAATTTTAATGTTCAATGTAAATTTGAGACAAATCAAGTTCAAATTGGTTGGACATTACCACATATGTTGGATAAGATTTATTTCACAGGAACGGGATTTGAAAACTAATCCTTCTTTATAAAGCCTACTTTTGATGGAAACCTTTTTAATGTCTCGAACACAAAGACTGGCGTGCTTGTCTGCACTTCAAGTCTGAAATACAAAGATTTCTTGTATCTGCCCATTTCTGATGTACATGATTGAATTAATCAGTGATGGCACAATGGCCTTTCTTGCAGTTTGGATGTGGAGGGGTGCACAGCGCCTGCTCTGGTGGTAGCCTCAGAGTCCCCAATAGTGAAAAAATTCCAAAGACACTTTCTGTTTCATTCTGCGGGCTCTTCTTCGTGTCTTGCCCCAAATTTTACTTTGAAAAATCAAAGACAAACGCGCTTCCACTAAGAGGCGTTTCTCGACTTTCCTCTTGTCTCACGGATCATCAAACCATGGACACAAGTGAATCCCCCTTTCATTATTTTTCCGTGCGTGACAATTTGCCTTTTATTTCCGTGGTTAAGCTATGATGAATGTCCTTGTCAGTTTAATCGGGTCCCACATCTTCTTTTGCCAGGCGTCTACAATAAAATGGGTGTGGCCTCAATACGAAAGGGTATTCCCTCTCTGAATTATAGAGGAGGGAAGCCCATGTTTTTCCATTCTATTCCATTAGTTTCCATGTAAGAAAACAGAGCTATAAATATGTCAGTTCAAGGATGTCTGAAAGGATGATGACGACTGTTGTTGTTATGGTAGTAAGTTTGTGTGAATGTCGTGGAGACATTCCACAACTGTCTGCAACAAAGGGGCCTGTGCCTCAATGCCAGATGCATTCCGGAGTGAAATCCAAACGCAGAGTTCCACCTCTGGTTTTGTTGACACACTGGAGCCTCCCCCGGCAACGGTGTCCGAGGAACGTTATTTTGGGGCGAAATTGATGACTGCAAATGGATCAGCGAGGAGGAGTAGTGGTGAGCACGTATGCGTCACTGTTGAGAAGTCCTGGATTTATTAAGGCGCGCACGCACGCACGCACGCGCGCGCGCGCGCGCACACACACACACACGCACGCACGCACGCACGCACGCACGCACGCACGCACACACACACACACACACACACACACACACACACACACACACACACACACACATTAAATCCAAACCTTTCTGACTCTGTGAAAAAGTAATTTCCCCTTGAACCTAATAAAGGGTGGTTGTGCCACACTTGGCAACAATAACTGAAATCAAGCATTTGCGATAATTGATGATGAGTCTTTCAGATCGCTCTGGAGGAATTTTGTCACACTCTTTGCAGAATCGTTTCAACTCGCCATATTGGAGTTTTTTTTTTTTTTTTTTTTTTTAAGCATGATCTGCCTGCTTAAAGTCAGACTCAATTGGATTTAAATCCAGACTTTGATTTGGCCACTCCAAAACCTTGATTTTGTGTGCGTATGTTTTTTTAAGCCATTCAGCAGGAGACTTGGTGTGTTTCTGATTTTTGGCATACTGCATGATCCAAAAACGCTTGAGTTTGGGGCAACATATGACATTTTTAGAATTTTGTACTTTCTGGTACATAGTAGAATCCATTGTTCCATCAATCACAGCAAATTGTCCTGGTCCTGAGGTAGAAAAGCAGCCCCAGACGATCACACTGCCACCACCATGCTTCACTTTTTATCAAATGCTGTGCCATTTTGAAGCTAGGTGTAATGGGCAGCACACCATCCAAAAAGTTCAATTTGTATGCAATGTTATGTACTGGGACAGCTTCAATCTTTTCCTTTTAGGGAAGTGCAACATAGTCGATATAAAAAGTCGAAACACCACTGTTTTGATTCCAAGTGTGTCAAAAAAAAAGAAAAAGAAACCAAGATAAATCATTTTAAAACATTTTCAGATGTTCTAATAGGCTTTTCCTGACTTTTTTATGTGTTGCTTCTGAAGGCTTTGTGTTAATTAACACTGACTGCTATTTTGAAATTTAGAACTGTTCATATTTTTTTCCACCTTGACTTGGTTCCAATTTCCAGCTGAAGAAAACCGCCCGCTGTTCATGAGGTCAAAAGTCAGCTTCAGTTTATTCAAATACACACAAACACTTTTTCCAAAATGTGTTTCGGAGATTTAATTATGATTGCTGTTGTACCCAATCATTAGACTATTATTGTGTAGGTCCGAGATCATTTCCACAAAAAGTTGTGATTTTTGACACCAGTGCGTTTTTCTTTTTAATAGTTCTGGGCTAAAAGAAAAAAGTGGATAAACATTCCACGCTGTATAGTTCACCTGTTTGGCAGCATTCCAAGAATGTGATGCACACAGACGTGGGGATTTGCACATGGAAAGCTGAGAAAACAAGATGGGAGGCTTTTATTAGAGGGCTTGCCTCCCACGTACATATGCCAGGTCAAGGACTGGGCAGGCCATACATGACTGCTCATTTCCTGTTGCCATCCTTTCCTATCACTCACTTGATTTGAGAAAATTTGTGTGAACCCACGCCTCCTCGAGACCGGGTGAGGCAACCCCACCTTGTGGTGAAAAAGATGAACTACAAAAACATAACATCAGCAGGCTGGAGAAGCCTGAAGGCACCAGTGTAAAAATGGTACTCTTCTCCGGTACCATAAATTCTTGTGTATAATACTCATACTTTGCTGAAAATTACATTACACACACACACACACACACACACACACACACACACACACTAGCTGTTTTGATAATAACTGATGACACGAAATAATAATGCAATCAAATAAGGCCGTATCTCACTGAGTGGCGAAGACTTGCCAGTGTTTTCATCAGAGTGTGTTCAAGCCAGGCAAGGCAGCTTTTATTTATATTGCACATTTCATACACGGGGCAACTCCACGTGCATGAGAAAGGTTGCAAAGACGTTCGCCAGAACAGTTTTAATGGTCGCAAACAGTATTTCTTGTCGTCATCAAATTTTTAAAGGCCAACTGTGAAGTAATTTCAAAAAAATCCCAAATGAAATATTGTTATGTCACCAGTAGAGTAATTAGACAAAACGTAGTAAATAAAGCATGGGAAAAAATCCTCTCTCTTTCGTAAATTTGACAAAGTAATCGTTTTTCCGAAGTGAAATCCTGGCGAGCGACAAAACCAAAAGCGTGACCTCAAAAAATGGCAATATGGAAAGTGTACAAAGCCAGTCAGAAATTGATTCAGAAAGCGATCTTTCCAACTTGTTGGCAATCTCTATCTTGGTCCATACATGTACGAGCCAGATGCTCAGGATTTGAAAAATATTGTGCATCACCACTAAGCTAGCTGCTGCTGCCTGCTCCAGCCATTCGCTCTCCCAGTTACCAACCTCTCCAGATACGCACCACAACACCGGCCGCTATAAAAGATCTTTTGCATACAGTATTTAAAAAAAAAAAAAGTTGAGAACAAGCACATTAGATTGCAAGGCAAAGCAGTAGTCATTACACGTCAGTGGGTGGCGGTAACGCACTACTGTAGTTTGCAAACTGACGTTAAACACAATAAGATGGTGATGATTTGATGTTGATTATCCATTTGGGGAAAGAAATGTGGTTGTAATTACGACCATTTACAATGAAATGATCAGTTTTTAAGGCTGTTTATTAATTTTGGTAAAAACATCAGTCAATGTGGATTTTTTTTTTTTTATAATATCACATGCATTTTATTGAGTCAAATACAGTATGTATTTGATCTAGAAACAAATCAGTACTGGGTCACATACAGGTCAGAAAATATTCTGATGTGGCCACATGTAGTCCATCACATCATTTTTATGATACCTACTAAAGAAAATTATGAATAATGTCGGTTCTTGCTAAATGGATTTGTTATTTTCATTTCAGCCCAAAATCTATACCGAAATTGCATTTTTTTTCTGGAAAGAAAAAGACAAAACGACAGTACGTTGTACCAATCATTTTCTTGGGTTTTTTTTTCAATTTCCTGTCATGTACTTTGAGGCTGCTCCCTTACCTTTCTTGTCTTCAGCCTATTTAAAATAAAAAAAATAAATTAAAAAAAAAAAGAGACCTAACATGGAGCTCCGGACTGAGGGCAGCTGTTGGTCATTTGGTGACCCTTCAACTTTGGCATGATGGTGCCAATACTTGTGAACTTCTCTCACTAAGCTTTTTGCTGACACTTTCTGAACCATCCCAAGTTTTTGTACATCTGCTACCTTGTCCTTGAGCATCTTTGGAGAGTATAATGTACATTTTATAGCCCTGTATGGAAAATGATCACAATTTTAAACACAATATAGAGTCGATAGTGGGAAATACTGAAAAAAAGTCACTCCTACATAGTCATTGTACTCCTCACCAGAGAGGTTTTACAAACGACTCCATAGCAGTCCAAATAATTTATAGCCTTGTATTGCTGGAATTACACAGACGAGTGAAAACATACTTAGCATCATCTGACCTTTTAATAGATTTGATTTGTGGAGAAAACAACACGATTCCCATATCTGTGGTGGAAAAAAAGTCCGTTTGCATGACGACAGTGGCAATGAGATTTTTGTTTTTCATGGACACCATTTAGTGCAAGTCTTTAGGCTGTTATCAGTAAAACTTTATTATTCAGTGCATGAACAGAACACCATGTCAAGATCCTTTTTCTATATGTTCTTAAATATGGTCTTTTTTTTTTTTTTTTTTACATTAAAAAAATAATGGGGCAATATCATGAATAGACCTGTGTTTGTTTTCTTTTTCTGACACGTGCCACCCCCCATGCCGGTGAACCCCCGGAAGATCGCCGAGCGAATATTTAGAAAGGTGCTGTTCAATGTACAAACATTTACATCTATGGTTCCTACGCCATGTAGAAGAGAAGCTCACAGACTGTTTTTCCTACCAAAGCGATGCAAGGCCACAGCATGATACAAGGATGAGGAATTACAAAGCTCAAATAAGTGGATGTACAACAACAACAACAAAAAAAGAATCGTGTTTTCTGAGTGAGCTGCTCTCACTTAGTATATTGCACAAAAAGTCCCCACAGTGCTACCTCGAACCTGAACGCCCGTTTGAACCGTTTGGATGCCGCTTGATCTTGTGTTTGCTACAACGCTGTTCCCTGAGCTCACCTGAATAGTCTTCAAACTGAACATGGAGTTAGTTGAACAAAAAACACCAGAGGAATATTATACATCGGAGATTGACTTCAAAGTCAAGGGTTTTCTGAATAAATAAGATAAAAATAACACATCGAGATAGAATTCTGACTATGTGACACATGAAGTCATAATTTAGAAGTCAAGTCTGACTGAAGTGCAGAATTTTAAAGGTTGAGGATTTCGAGAAAAAAAAAAAACCCCAAAGCAGATCGACTAAAAACTTGATTTTTGCACATGTCTGTCAGAAGATTTAAGCGAGCCTTCAGCGAGTCAGAATTCAGAATGTGGGCATTTTTAATATTTAATGTTAAATAGACGCTCTATGCATTGCAGACACTTAATCTTTTCATTCCCCACAAAATGTGAATTTTGAAGAAATTAGAACTGTGCTTTATGTTCCGAACATAGACACTGGTCAAAATAATGTTATAAATGGGTGTGCGCGTGTGTGTGTGTGTGTGTGTGTGTGTGTGTGTGTGTGTGTGTGTGTTACATTTTTAATCACTATTATTGTTATTGTATTATTATTTAAATTAATATTGTATTTCTATTTATGCCAGTGGCATATAGTGACAGGCATCACCTGACTTCTGTTCACTTGGATTGGAAAAAGGTACAACCAAACCGTGTATCTATCTGTTGTCAATCATACAACAGAATAAGCCAATCCCTGCAATAACAATAGTTTTGAGTTCAACTATCCGAGCCGAAATTTCACACTACTGTAAGTACATGTGTGACTGAACAAGACAAGACAATTATTTTGCGACGCATACTTTGTTATTTCTGTTTGGGTAACTATCTTGAGGTATTTTTTACGCAAAGGAGTTGTGAAAAAGGCCCGATGGGAAAATTCAGATTGACCCAAAATGCTTGAACAGATCGGTTTTGACACTTTTAAAAAACTATTCCACCCCTAATCTCACTCTCTCACTCTCTCACTCTCTCTCTCTCTCTCTCTCTATATATATATATAATATATATATTCTACATATACACATTTCGCCTTCTCTACAGCCCAAAGACAAAGCAGGCGTCCACGTTAAAACCATGAGTTGCATCAGAGATCTGGCGTCATTCAGTAATAAAAAGTCAGAAAGTGGCACATTCCGCTTTTCCTCCTCAGCAGGCAACAACATCACTCACAAGTTTGGACTACAGTTCTTACATAAATTGCCGTTTTCACCGTAACACATAATAACATGGCATTGGCAACAAATCACACAATAAATATCATCTGTTATGCTACAGGTGGGGCAAATGCAGTGCAGTGGAGTTCAGTAGATGTTTTCTGCAAAATATGACATTCTCACGCACTCACACATATACATACATACATACTGTACATACACATATATACAGTATATCCATCCATCCATCCATTTTCCGAACCACTTGATCCTCACTAGGGGTATATATATATATATATACACAGTAT
>NW_017805002.1:1835620-1836494 GCF_001891065.2 Hippocampus comes
ACGGCGGTTTACGTACGATCTCTGGGTGTCATGACGCCCAACGTGGCAGAACACGGGACGATGCCGAAACAGCGCTATTAAAAACATGGAATGGCTACATGTACATATACACGGTGTCCTTGGTTTACGACAGTCCCGACCTTTCTGGGTTACCAAGTGAAAGTATATGACACAAAAAGGCACGCTCATTTACCAGTGCAACCACTGTTTTTCATTTGTTTCATATTTACGGCACAGATGTGTCTTTCTTACAATGTTTACTGTAGGACAGCATGACGGAGCTAATGGTTAGAATGAAAACCAAGATGCTCTGGTTTCAAGCCTCGTCTCCCGGTTTCCTGTGGAGTTTACATGTTTGTATAGGTTTCATTGATAAATCAAAAAAATTTGTATGTGAGGTATATTTCAGAATTTAGTTTGTCTGAGGTGAATATGACTGTCAATTATTGTTTGCCTATGTGCCCTGGCGACCTGTCCAAGATGTATCATACCTCTCGTTCCACGTTAGGATAGGAAAAGGATAGACTCCGGGTCGCCTGTGATTTTTAACAAGGATGAGCCCTATACTAAATCTGCGTGTCATTGACATCCTTTCAAATGCACTAGGAGGAGGAAACCACCCCCCACCAAAAAAACATCCCAAAAAAACCCATATATATATATACACACACACACACACACACACACACACACATACACACTGTCACCGGCCACTTTATTAGGTATACCCGTCCAACTGCTCGTTAACACTTTTTTCTAATCAGCCAATCACATGGCGGCAACTCAGTGCATTTAGGCATGTAGACATGGTCAAGACAATCTCCTGCAGTTCAAACCGAGCATCAGTATGGGGAAGAAAGGTGATTTGAGTGGC
>NW_017805002.1:1837568-1864187 GCF_001891065.2 Hippocampus comes
TATAGATAGATAGATAAATTGAAAAAAATGGGTGAATATGCATCTCAATGTCTCAATCCTCTATCATCCTGCGTTTTACACTTACACAAAGCAACAGCTGGCGATTAATTCTCTAATGTACATTCTTGGACATGATTATTGCACTGGTTGCACAATATTTTTGTCTTATCCATTCCTTTTGCTCTCTCTCTCTCTATCTTTCATGTTTTTGGATGTGCTGGTCTTCTCAGTTTGTTCAAACACCTTAAAAAAACGAATGCTGTTAATGCGATAAAAACACACTTATGTAAATATTTAAGAAGAGTGTTTTGATATTGTGAAGTTCATATATTGCAAGGGTGGTCTGGAACATTCCCCGCTATTGAGATGGGTTTACTGTAATTATATTGCTGTCCTAGAAAAGGAACCCTGTCGTAAACCAAGCAAACACATCAATTCTTAGCATCGCTATTGTTTTGTATGCTCAGTAAACAAGATGTCAAAAAGCACAAGTGTCTGGTCATTTGAAGGATGCGTATGGAAGAGAGTCAATAGTCTGGAGTTGAATGCGGGGCGACGAAGAACTGTCGTCTTGTGTGTCAAAACGACGGATCGACTGCATGCAAAATATAAAAATATTCCCCCCAATGAACTTCCCCTCCTTGCCTTGCATAATGGGGCGGACGGATGCGATTGGCACGAATTCACACAGCGAGATGTTCCCCCTGTCCGAGAGCAGCGAGACGAGGCAGGGCGACGGGGGGCTGTGGGCTGCTACACGCTAACAGTGCGTCACCCCCCCCAGAAAAAGACCACCCTAGGTTTACAAAAACGTCAATGGGTAGCACTTTTCCTGGAATCCCTCAGTACAGAACAAGCGTCGGAAAACGTTGTGGTATCCTAACAAAAAGGGTGACGGAGGACTTCAGCTTGGGAGAGGATCCGTACTTGGCTGGGTACTTTCCATTCTCCGGGGCTAATGTTTGGGCCCCTGACAGGGCTCCTGGGAGTCCTGGAGGATACGGGTTTTGCCTGGCTTGGCGAGACAAGGGAACCTTTGAAGGAGGTGTCTTTATGTCTCTTGCAGTCCTCTGCGCTCTGGTTGCCGTTGACGTCTCTGTGGGCAGAGCCTCTCTCGTTTGCCCTGCAGGTGTGGGATTGTTTTGCTGTGTCAAGGCTCCGTCCCGACCTGTGAATAACTCTACTGTCGCTGCTCCTGGAGTCCTTGTGTCTGTGTATCGACCGAGCACCCTCCCCTAGGCTAACAGACCGCGTTCGAGTCGCCCTGTTCTCATTGTGAGTTGCTACGTGCGTCCGACTGCTTGTCCGTCTGGCACCGCGAGGCTCGTCTTTGGCTTCGAGTAAAGTCCCCCCTGCTTTTGGGCCGCTCTTCATCCTCCCCGATGTCGTCGGCGTGGTCTCGGCCTGTGAGTCCCGCCACTCGTCCCGCTCCGCCACCGAGCTCAAACTACGCAGCCCTCGCGGCGAGGAGATGCCACTCCGGCGGCGGGGGTGCTTTGGACCGCCGGAGTAAGGAATGGATGCGAGGATGGAAGCCCCGGTGATGTATGGAGAGGACAAGGGTGATGTGTCCGAGAAAAACACCTCTCTGGTTGAGCTGGAGGGAGAAACGTGTTTTTGACCTGGGGAAGACGACATATGCACAAGTCACAAAAAAATTGTGGCTGTGGCTTTCGGGTGAAATTCCAGGTTCAACCTAAAATACAGTTGAGTGTTGACCCGCTTTATTCTTCATTGACGATAAACCCCGATTATAAGCGATCGTTTTAATGGGATTTTACAGTAGACAGAACAAGCAAGTCGGAATTTAGATGTGCAAGCCTTCAGTGTGGTACCATGATGTGTTACAATATGCCTGGCAGCCCAGGGGTCTACTGTAAGAGATAGAGAAGCAAGTTAGCAACAAGAAGCGGCAGAGAAGGTCGCTAACTGCCATAATCTCTAGCAATAGTCGCATAGACTGTGAGCCTGAGAGTTCCGTATTGCTCGATGCTCTGCTTGCAAGTGTTGCTGCGCTGTGTGTTGAAGGGGTCGTTATTTAAAGATGAATGATTATCATAACACGATGCAAATTTTCCTTAGCCTGTCTGTGATGTTTTGCATAATATTGATAGCATTAAAGGTTTTGATGTTAGGGTGGTCACTCGTGAATGTTTTTAGAATCCATAATGTTTTTGATTATTCGATCAAATAATCAGGCATTTTATTTGACATTAAAGTGCGGTACAAAGCCATTTTTAAGTTACAATTTGTGTTATTTGGTCTTGCTTAAGGATTAAAAAAACAATTTAAATTTAAAAATGAAGTAATATCACACAAAGGGGACTGATGTCCTCCCCAAGCTTTTTGAAACAGTTACTTTTTAAGTTAAACTGATGTTTGCAAATGCACTATTTTAATCAAACACAAAATATAATCAGTCTGCTTTCATGAAGGACGATAAAAATCAGAGAATAATTACTGTTGAGAGCTTGAAGTGAGAAGATTTTGATCATTTTAAGAGGCGGAGGATTTGGTCAATTGTAAGTTAAGCAACGTCTCCAAACAATTACTTGATTATTAAAATAGCTGTGGATTAATCAATGAATTTCAGCACTTCTAGTTTAAATATTTTAAAAAGTTTTGACAGTCAGATTTGCAGTCAGCGTCACCAGAAAGTGATCAAGAACAGCTTCAAGCAAGAACAGGTGCTAAGGAATACCAAATGAAGTGTGTTTTAATAATAACTTTACCGGTAACTAGTTTGACCTCCCAAATTTTCGGTGCAAATATCCAAGTGTTCACTTTTTGCACAACGTGCTGTTTTCTAACAAGGAGTTGAAGGGCAAAATTCACAAGTGTTTGATCCTTGAACTTTCCCAAGGACGTCTGCTTCCAAGTCTTTCTGTAACTCTTCCAGTCTCTCGATATCTTTGTTGCAACCTTAACACAAATGGGAAAAGTTTGATGAAGAGGGCTGTTTAGTACCAATTTTAGTTGAACCACAAACATGTATCGGTCAAGTGATAAAACACCTGTTGGGAGTTCTGCCATGTAGCTCCTTTTTAGGGAACAGCAGGTTGTGCAAAAAGTATGAAACACACATTCAAAAGTTGACAGAAGTCAAATGAAGTTAACCTGTAAAGATTAAAGTACATTTTGGGTTCATCCTGAAATTTCCCGCGAGAGCCGTATATCCCGAGCCCTTTGTGAGGAGTGTGCAATCACATCCGTTCCACCTCGTTAAAAATTGCACAAGAACATTGAGGAAGCCATTACCAAGGTAGAAAGAGAAGAGGCCAGGAAAAGTCATGTGAGGATGTTAGTGTTGGTGCTCGGTGTAGTAGCATACAGTAGAAGAAGCTGCGCTACCTGCATGAGGAAAAGACAAAGAAGGAAGAGATGAGGAAGACCCGACAGGAAGCAGATGGTTTGCGATTGAATGCGTAAACCATGATAAGTGAGTACAGGTGGCGTCGCGAGAATGAGCTTCATCACAGTTCACAAATGTCTGCAGTCATCATCGTTAAGGAAACTTGGGGTGAATTTATGGATGCGGCGCAGTGGGCCGCTCCTCATAAAAAGGATCATTTAGAAAAGACAAGCAGCCCACCTGCTTGCACAAATGAATACAATTTGGGAATAACGTATGCCTCTCAATTACTGAACAAATGAAAAAATCGGCCCATTTTTAATGCGACACACCAAATGAACACTTCAACATCTCCCTCAAATAGATGCTTCCCATTTCCCATCAGTAACTCAAATTGTAGCAGTATATAGACACGATTGTTGACGCACAATCACGCGGTAACTGCTAAGCTCATTTGAACATTGTTGCTAACCAAAACAATGGCACCTAACAAAGCACATCTGTCTTAATTATGAGATACCGGTTAAACTGTTCAAAATGAGTTTAAAAAATATATCCCATCAATATTAATAATGTGCAACCGCGAGAACACCCACGAAGGAATACCCAATAAAGTCTGTTTTAAAATTAATGTGTTTGAATCATCTGGCAGGGGGGACCGATATTTATAGCTATATTTGGGGAAAAAAGTATCTAATTTTTTTTTATTATTATAACAAAACATGCTCTGACTGTAACTAACAAACCTATTTTCTGAAACAGAAAATAATAATATGTGTAAATTCATATCTACTGTATATATGAAGTAAACATCCATTATCTGAGCCACTTTATCCTCACGAGGGTTGCGGGTGTGCTGGAGCCTCTCCTCGCTGACTTCAGGCGGTAGGTGGGGGTACACCCTTGAAGTGGTTGTCAGCCAATCGCAGGGCCCGTCTCTGTGTGCCCTGGAATTGGCTGGCAACCACTTCAGGGTGTACCCCACCCACTGCCCGAAGACATCGGGGATGTGCCCTCGTGAGGATAAAGCGGTTCAGACAATGGATAGGTCGATGTTTCATTTTCAATAAATCTAAAAAATAAAAATAAAGACATTTAAAATGAGAACAAAAATACTCAGTGTCTGATAATGTAGGAAATTAAGGTGTTCAACTACAAATTATTAACATAGGTAAGTTAGTATATTCTAAATTAAAACATTATATTTGTATATTGTTATGTGGTTTATAATGTGTATTAGGCTTACCTATGCCTGGACCTTGAGTCTATAATTTTAGCATTAATATATTTTCAAAGTAGAAGTCCATCCATCGAAACACTTTTTTCTCACTACTACTGTGAGAACAAATAATAAAGCATCGTGCATGTATATTGTTCACAGATTCATACTTAATGATGTGCTACGATTAAAAGGGTGGCCGTTGGTGAGCACTTACTACCATCTTGAGTCAGGCCGGCGCCGGGGCGGAGCAACAGTGCCACTTTGCTTCCTCCCGCTTGGATGAGCTCGATGGCACGCGTGTGCGAAATACCTCTGGCCGGCTCGCCGTTGATCTCCACGATCTCGTCTCCGACCTGCCCAGCAAACACACACACACCACATGTGTCAGTAATTTACAGCAGGGGTCTTAAGAATTTTGGGGGAAAGATGGGGTATCTACACGTGTGTGTGTATATCGTGCTGGAGCCTATCCTTGCCGTCTTCAGGCAGTAGGCGGGGTATGCCCTGAACTGGTTGCCAGCCAATTGCAAGGCACACATAGACGAACAACCATTCGTGCTCACAATCACAACTAGGGACAATTTAGAGTGCTCCATGAACCTGCCATGCATGGTTTTGGAATGTGGGAGGAAACCAGAGTACCCTGAGAAAACCCACGCAGGCAGAGGGAGAACATGCAAACTCCACGCAGGAAGGTCGGAGCCGAACCCTGCACCTGTGCACTGTGATGCAGGCGACCACTGTGTCACTCTGTATATCTATCTATATATCTACAGATGTAGATGGAGATAGAGTTATAGATACAGTAGTTAGATAAAATAAAACATATATTTTGATTGCTACTTTGTGGATTTTGTCTGTTGCAGGGGTGGTCTGAAATGTCACCTCTGTGATAAAAAAGATTACTGTTATGACATTTCAATTCATTTCAGTGGGGGGAATTAATTTGATATACGAATAAACTAATTTATAAGCTTGGTCTGGGAACAAATTACATTTGTTCGACGAGGTACCACTGCAATTTAGTACAAATTACTTTGCTGACCCCCAGGTTATGACTTGCAGACACACTCAGTTCGAGAACTACTGATTTTGAGAGCACACACAAAGAGCCTGCAACAGCCTGGAGGAAGCCTTTATTGATGGAGATGACACAGCAAGCATGTCCATCCATCGACTCCTAATCACGGCTGATGTTCTCGTGCGTGTCAGCAGACCACACAAGATGGATCCCCTTCTGTTCTCTTTCTCTCTCCAGCTTGTAGCAATATGATAATGACCTCGCAGTATGCTAACACTACTCTTTTACGAAGTGCTTAAAATAGGCGAGTCAACATATGGATTTAACAACAGGGATCTGATTGCGGCTTTATGTACCAATGAAGGACACAATATTTGTTTACTTCCCATGTGGAGTGCTCAAAACAGCGTAACATACAGAATTGTGGATACGACACAACCACTGACGTCTGTCCATACAAATCATTAGGCAGCCTTTTTCTGCTCCTCGATGGAGGCGGATGATTTTTACTCTGCTCCCCTCCTTGCCTTCATCTTCCCTGCTTGCTGACTAACTTCAATGGTGACTTTTGACTCAACCTATCATTCTGGCCTCCCACTGCATTCTCTTCCCAAAATGAAATTTCATGAAATTGGTCAGCTGGTGCCTCAACGCAATTGACAAAATATTTTTGATGAGAAGAGAGGGGAAGGGAGGGACGGAACATTTGCCAGGTATACTTTGGATTTTTGGAACACGTGGAAGATGGAATGGAAGAGGCATACATGATTGGAATTTTGATAATACAAATTCTGCTGTTTGGAGCTGTCAGTTTCCTGATTCATCGCAAAGTTCAGAAGATGCTGGAAGTGGGCAAGCTGACAGTCATGTTTGATGTGCTGTGGTGTGTGGTTAACATGTAGACTCAGGTGACAAGTGAGCCAAATTGCAGGTTGAATACGACTTTGAGACAATGTTTTGTGAACTGTATCCCAACATGGATCGAAGAAGTGATTGCTAATTCGGCCAATTGATGATCATTGAGAGCTCGGGGCTGACTAAAATTATTGTTGGCCTGTTCCCAAAACAACTTGGACCCTTATCTACTGGATGTTGATGCTGACGATGCTGCAGGACACACACGATGCTATTTACAACCCTATTATCAATGCTTTCCGTTCCGATTCCCCCTAACGCCTCTCCTTCCCCCAGTGACAGTCCAGGTGTGCTTGAGGAGGTGCGGTGTGCTTTGGAAGGCTTTGATAGTCACCACTCCGTGTATCTGGACTGTTACGTCTGGCCTCGCCCGATTCCCCCGCCCGTCCCAAATTTATGTCGTTTATTCATACGGCTGTCGCAGAGGTTTTTTTTTCCACTCCCGTATTGTGTCCCTCCCTTATAGTAGCAAAGCTTGGGATCCCCCTCCTCTCCCCCTTCCTTTATTTGTTTCTTTTTCATCTAAGAAAATCGGGGCGCCATTGTTGGCGACCTGTCAGGCTTCACCCTCTGTTTTTTCGGTCTCTTGGACAGGTTGTAAATCTAAAGTCAATTTCTTTGCTCCGTGCTCAAGCATGCGCAAGGATAATAAATTTCATTCCTTTAGTTGGATCCGTTCTGCTTTCAGTGATGACTTTCATTTTTTCCCCTCTCTTTTCAGAAGAGAAAATATCAAATATTGGAGTATCACAAAGGTACACAAGTACAAACACAATACTCCTCACTTGCTGTTGTTGTGAGGAAGAAAGGGTGCAAGTACGCACTCCTCTCACAAGTGTCGCACAGAAAGTAATACTGATACGACACACCCTACACAGAATGATTTAAAGTTTTATGGCTGCAATAAAAACTGGGGGATTTTTACCTTGATGATTTACATGGCAGTGATTACTTCTTCTGGATGCTTGTTTGAAAATAAATTGTTGTTTTCCTCTCATTTGAATTTTTTTTTTTTCAAAATATCCGTCAAATCCATCATCGCATAGACACACACGGCAGTTTATTGAGCTTTAATGACTCACGTGGATCCTTCCATCCAGCTGGGCGGGACCGTCCTCAGCCAGTCTGAGGATGTACAGACCCATGTTGTACTCGGTGCCCCCTCGCAGGCTAAAGCCAAAGCCTCTGGGGCTCCTGTCCAGCTCCACGGTCAGACAGCCCTACAAAGCACCCTCAGAATATTATGACACTTACATGCACATACACTGTGGTGTTTTTTTGTTTTTGTTTTTTTTAATATTGTTTTCATAATGCTTCTGAACTTTTGTCTTGTATTTCAATGTTTCAACTCCTAAGTCTGCTTTTAAAAGTCACGCTGTACGACAAGTATCCAAATAGACGGGCGCAAATACAATCAGGGGAACTGACAGTAAGTCGAACACCAAGAAGTGTAAATGAAGGGAAGAGTGTCACCATTCAAGAGGAACATAGACATCGACGGCAATCACAGACAGTCACTCGCGATACAGTAGTCAAAACAAGTAAACTACGCATAGGTAGATCATACTTAGTCATTAAGATGGGGATGAACTCATTCTCATCCTTGTGGCTCTCAACATCACCCCAATGGATTTGAAATGAAATGAAATGAAAAAGATGCGCTTTAACCACAGACTTTCAGCTTATATAAGAAGGGATTTACATCCAAATCAGGTGAACGATGTCGGAATTAAAGCAAATTGCATGCAGTACATGCCTCCTACCTTTGAAGGGTTTGAAGGTAATGGGACAAATTAACAATCATAAATCAAACTTTGCATTTTTAAGACTTTGGTGTCAATTACATGAAGTGTGGATTGCATCAATGACATCACCAGATGCTTTTTTTCATGCTCTGCCATGCCTCAACTGCAACTGTTTTCAGTTCCCACTTGCTCTGGGGGCATTTCCCCCGCAGTTTTGTCTTCAGCAAGTGAAATGGACGCTCAATCAGATTCAACTCAGGTGAGTGACTTGGCCATCATATAACATACCACTTTTTTGCCTTAAAATACTCTTTGTCTGCTTTTGCAGTATGCTTCGAGTCATTGTCCATCTGCACTGTAAAGTGCCGTCCGATAAGTTATGAACCATTTGGACGGATGAATATGAGCAGATAATATTGCAAGAAAAATCTTCCGAATTCACACTGTTGCTTTTCTCAGCAGTCACATCATCAAGAAATACAAGGGAACCTGTTCCATTGGCAGTCACGAATGACAACAGCTGACCAGCCAATTGTCGCATGACTTTGCGTCTGTTAAAATGTGGGAGGGACATTCAAAACGGTTCGCATTTGTTTCATTCCAAATCCACTGTGTTCAGAGCCAAAGAGATGGGAATTGTGTCCCAATATTTATGACACCATTAAAAAGGCGACTCCGCAAAGGATTTTCGAAATATGGTTGGTTTAAAAGACTTAAAGAATAGGAATAAAATGACTGATCATTGTCACCTGGTTGGGTCCCGTCACACACAGGGCACCCCGCTCCACTGGGATGTTTTTGTGTTCGGGCCAGGAAACGCCATCTCGTTTGTCCTCCAGGTCCAGGTTGTAGCTGACACACACACACACACACACACACACACACACACACACACACACACACACACACACACACACACACACACACACACACACACCTTGTCAGTTGGACACGCTGGTGTACAACAACATGCTGCAGGCAAAACACTGCTGGATCCATTATGCAAAGTGAAAGAAAAAGAAAAACAAATGCGATGCTTAAGGCTCAGTGGACCAGGGCAGTAAGAAACGTGTGTTGGGTGGTTTGAAGATTTACATTTTGCAATCAAAATCGACGAATTTTGTTTGGAAATATTTGTAAGTTGTGTACATGTTTGTAAATCTTTGGAAAGTCAATTATTGTATATTTGTGTAAGTTTTGTAATTTTGTTCGACTGTCACCTTGAACCACTTTCCCCACAAAAAGGTATACATAAAGAAAGATCAAATACAAATGACAATTCTGACATTTTGAAGGATTGCCCACTAAATTCCTTACCGTTCGTCCTGTAGGGCCGAGCGTTGTCCGATAGCTCGGTGCTGAAGAGCTGGACTCTGTCTAGCAGAGCTGGCACCAGAAGGGGGACCCTTGTACTCTAAAATATTTGTCAAGGAAGACACAATTGAGCACCGTGGTGTATAAGTGTTAGTTATTTGAATTCATTCAACTCTTTTGCACTTTTACACCACGAAAACCTACATTTTTAATGTAGACAGTCAAAGATTTATGGCCACTTCCCTTTCTTGAGTGAGTACATTTAGCTCAAAGTAAACGACAAAAAAATATATATTTGGACATTCGGATAGAGCAAAACCCACCATCCTCGGGGACCACAGTGAGCGTGACCACGTTGCCGGCCTCCTTGATGAGCTGGACGATGTCATTGTGCGAGAGCTCCAGGATGGAGCGGCCGTTGACGGCTGAGATGCGGTCACCGACGTGTAGCAGGCCGCAGCGGTCCGTCGGGCTGCCTTCGATGATACGCCCAATCTTATGTGGTATGACTGAGAGGGACAAGTCAGACGGTGGGTTGACCGTTATAAAATATTTACGCATAAAAAGGAAACCACCTGCAGTTTATGGATTTTCTTCATGAATAATGCCTTACACCGTAAATCGTCTTCTCTGGTTGCGAAAATATCATTTTTAAATGTCGCTGAGCGTGGGGCCACTCTCTAACTTTTATACACAGATTTTGTGATCAGTCCTCTTCCTAGATTGTATTCTTAAAAAAAAAAAAAAAAATCGTAAAAATCATGAATATCCTTTACAGTGGTGGATGTCCCACCACACAACTGCAGCACTACCTGTCTCACTACTCCTGTCCTGTCCTCTCTTGTTCTGTCTCATCCTTTTCTGTTCTATCAGATGGCTTCTGACAATAACAGTATTAATAAATTACAGCTGTGAGCAGCAATGGACGAGACATGACATAACATGCTCCGCCCACATTAGACACAGTCGTGGAAAAAAACGAAAAAACAAAACATCACAATTATTAGCATCTAGGACAGCTTGTTTGAAATCAAGGTCCACGATGACTGCTAAAAATCAAAAAGGCCGCCGACCAGTTCAATTTCGTGCATGGTTCCTGAAGACATTTTTGTGCGTCCTGGTATGAAGTGTTGATAAACCAAACTGGTGTCGCAAACTAATTTTTTTTCAACCTTTTAGTGAGTGCTACTGAGTTTGGCGACTTGTGTTGAGGACCCATAAATGATACATGCGCTTACAAAAAATTGTGAGTTGGAAAAAAAAATTGAATTCATTAGAAAAATAAAACACCGAAATAGCTACCACATTAATACATACGCTATAATCTTGTAGGAGATAGCCTGACTGGTTATAATTGCAGAGCGTTATTTTTTTTTAACAACAAAACAAGACTCAAAAAGTCAAAATGTATGTTTCATAAAAGATGACAGAAATAAACATTTTTTGAATTGATTTCTGAATATTTTCATTTCAAATCTATACATTTTACTACAATATATGCCAGATTATAATGACGTAAATCTCACACAGATTACTACAGCACTGGTGTCAAAGTCAAGGCCCGGGGGCCAGATCTGGCCTGTCACATAATTTTATGTGGCCTGCGAAAGCAAATCAAACATGGCAACTTCCATGATGCTTGCTAAAATATGGACAAAAATTTCAAATACTTATACGTAATAAATAAGAGAAACATTGTAAGCATTTTCTTGTTGCCAAACACCTCATTACATTAATTTAAACAATAGTTGAATGAACTGTTATTCTTGACTTCCTGAAATGATTTCTGTGATAATGGCCCTCCAAGGGAAATGGTAACTAAAATGTGGCGGGTGACGAAAATGGGTTTGACACCCCTGCTCTACAGTGTACCTAGTGGGCAAATGGTGAATGGCAGCTCTCATTAATATGTAGGAAAACAATGCAAAATGAAGGAATTTTAATCCAAGAATAGCTAACTAGCTTACCTCCGTGCGGGGGTCTGCTCTTGGATGTGAGGATGACAAATCCGAAACCCTCTGACTCTTTGCGGTGCAGTGTGATGTCGAAGGACTCGTGGTCCAGGGCGGAGGGCATGGGCAGCCGAGGTAGTTTTGGGGAGCCGTTCACCAACGTCGGCATTTCCTGAGCCTCCTCATCCGTTGCATCTGAGAGATGGGTAGATGAGATCTCATTAAGCGTTGGGCAAACTGTATTGATACTGTGTTCGCACTGTATCGATACTGTGCCACTCTGTTGCTCAATAGGATACCTGCCTTGCAGGCAACCTACAATATTGCTTAGTTATGTTATATTTTATTTTGTATGAGCCTATTTCTATTTTTATCTAAATTGAAAATATCTTTGAAATATTGAGTAAAAAAAAAAAATGAACATGTGTCAATGTTTTCAACACATCAGGAAGTAGTGACAGCTCAGACGAAGGCTAAAGTGACAGCTGAAACTGTCAGCTAGGTAAGAATTTTCTCTTCTCAAAAAAAAAGACCATTGTCCAATAAAAAAGAAACTTTAAACCCAGCTCAAGTAAAAAGAAGACAATATGAAAGTCATAGCGCTGTGTCAATGTTAAAATCAGTGTCAAAGTGTCGTGATCGTAAATTGCCTGTAATTGTCTTTGAAGCACGGAGTTCTTAGAATTCTTTTTTTGGTACATTTTCATTAAAAAATTGTTCTGTCCACATTTTGGGAGTAGAATGATTCATTTTTTTCTATCAATTTCTCTCACTTTGGAAAACACTCTCTCAGAATGATGTATGATGTGCACTGGTGTGTCTAAAAACAGTGGAGATGGACAAAAGAGTGTTAGACAAAAGAGTGATAGATACATTAAATACTAAAGTGATTAAATGTATCAATTACATTGTAACAGATGTAAATTATTCTGTTTGGCAAAAAAGCATGACCTTGTCTCATGCATGGAAGTTTTATGTTCAAAAATGTATAAAACCTTAAAAAAATAATTCCAAAAAATTAAACTCATATGCTTAGTTATACACACCTCACCCAGGGATCGAACCCACGCCGTTAGTTTTGGACCACAATAACTGCAGAGCACACTGACTATTGACCTTAACGCACCGCATCTTAATTCGGGCGACTTGCATCTTGTAGAAGGCATGGAAAGTGAAACGGAAAACTGGGCGATATGAGATCACAACTTTTTCTCCAAGCCGTACCACATGCAACACGGAGGCTGCTCTTAACTTGACGCATGCACAGATGCGTTGTTGCACAAGACGCATCACTGCTCATGACTGATGCAAACTGATGAATTTTGGGATTTATCGCTGTTCTTGATGGTGTCCTGCGCCTACCTCTGTAGATGACCTTCCTGCGCACAGTCAGCATGACTTGACCGTTGCGGGCGGCGTTGGTCATGAGGTCCAGCACCTGCTTGTGCGAGCGGCCCTTCACCATCACGCCGTCGATGCCGATGAGTTCATCTCCAGCCCGCAGGCGGCCGTCCTTTTCCGCAGCGCCATTGGGCACAATGGCCCCGATGTACACCTGGGGGAACACATTCTGACAGGGGGTTACCATACTTCAGCCTGGCTATCATTTGGATATTTAGACATATTTGGTTTCATTTGCATGTTTACATTAACACACAGGGTGCCTTTATTAGTTGTCATTTGGGGTGAACCAACCATCTGAAATGAGCAGATTTATGATGATTTACAATTTCAATCATCGATCAAACTGAAGACAAAAATGCACCTTTTGACATATGTTGAAATTGTGGAGATAGCGCAGTAATTTCAAAAAAATAAAACAAAAGCATGAGAAATATCGGTGTATGGTAGCCGTAAGTTGACTTGACAACTCTGCATTTAACGTTTGTTTTTTTTTTTTTTTCCTCGCTTGTCATTTGCCGTTTCCAGACTCTTATCGCTGTGTGGACTAGCAAAATGTCTGGCCAACAAGGCAAAGTCATCATACATCTGCAAGGATCCGAGATGACTAAAATGAGATGGATTTAAGACTCGTGGCAATCCGAATAGGTTAATTGCTGTAGCACAAAGGTCAACAATTAGTTCCAAATAAAATTTAGATTAACACTCTGACATTAAAACAAAACCATTTGCTGTGATGTTCCATATACTTACTGGCTGCTGAGGACCTTCTCCCCCCAAAACGCGGAAGCCGAAGCCTGTCTCAATGTCCCTCTTGAGGAACACATCAATGTCTTTGGTGTGGGGCTCTGTGGAAGACAAACACGATGGCTTTTGGTCAAATTGAGAAGGCGATGATGGACTTACGTCTGCTCTCCAGCAGAGCTTTGGATTTCAGGTACAATTCGGTGGCGTCCCGCTTTGGTGAGTCGTTGGGGGCGCGCAGGGTGCTCGTGTTGGAGTGGTAAGGCAGTGCCTGGGGAACTGAATCGCCAATGGCATCCATCGTCTCCGTGCTAGCCGTCATGTCCGGCCTCTGCATGAATGACAAGGTTGAAATGTTGTACGTTACCCATTTTTTATGTCACTTAGCTGACTTTGAGTGAGAGGCGGCGTTCACTCTGAACTGGTCACGAGTCAACCACAGGGCACTTCCAGATAAGCATTCACACTTCCACATAGAGATGTCCCAGAGGAGATAAGAAGATGCATTAACCGCTTGAACACCATGCTGTCATTGTTATAATTTGGGACTTCAAACATCACGCGTGAAATCACACAAAACTTAATTATAAAATGTGTGATTTGCTTTTTCTTTCTTTTTTTAGGGCTGCGGGTGTCATCATGTATACTATTGATCACAAAGAGGAAAATAGGCCCAGAAATCCAACTTTGTCTGCTCATTCATATACGTGCAACACAATGACTAAAATAACACTTACACACTCAAATTAATTTACCGAGCATGCATTACTGTAAATAGACTTTGGAGTGCAAATGCCACTAATTGACAGTATCATTTTTCAAACACCTTCCTGTTGCCGCTCAATCATCAGGTCTCTCCATCATCAGGGGTGAGCAATTTTACTTTCATTTACTTTTCTTCCGCACAAGTTTTGGAACATTAGCGAGGGTTGGAGCAAGAGTCTGGTAGGGGGGTGAGTGTGGCTTTAACCGGGACTGTCTTGAGCCTTGTGTCCCGACTCCTGGCTTATTTCGCCAGCTCCATTGTTTTGTCCCACTGATGCATGTCCTGTATTTTATTTTATTGTATTTTTTTAGTCCAGCCAGCAAGCCAGTTGTTTTGGTCATGTGTATGTCAATCACACACTTGTCATAGTGATTCATATGATACACCAATTAAAAAGGAGTTTGATTGTTAAATTCCTTCTTATTTATTTTCACATTCACATTTGCCTTCTCATTTGCATCTAATCGCGAGCAGGCCTGTTTTCGTCATACCGGAACTAGAATCACTTCCTGCTTCTGTCTCTAGAAATCATGACAAATATGGTCCTACTAGCCTAATGCTGTGGTCTTGGGTCAGACCCAACACACGCTGAGCTTTTCTGGCGGCATATTTCCAATGTTACATCACAGCCAGCTTCCAAAATTATCGAGCAAAAAAACTTTGGATAACGATGAGCGTTGTGACTTGATTTTTGCGCTGTTGAACTGTCAATGGAGATAGCATTTAGCGTTAGCTAAAGTAATCACACAACCAGGGGTCACCAGACTAACTCACATTTAAATTTGCTGTCAATAGTTCCTGGTGAGAATTTAGCTTTTCAGCAAAATTGTAGTGTATGAAAATCTGGTCACCTTTTTTTTTTTGAATCTATAGAGCAACGGTTCTGTTTAAGAAAAACAAATCTATTTTTTACTTTGTTGCTTGTTGTGAGTGCTCTAAGCTGCAGGACTGTGATTCCGCAAAAGAGTTGACTTGCCTCCTCATCCTGAAAGGGGCATCCGCTTTTATTCCAAAGTGTGGTTGTATGAATAATAGCACCTTATCCATAAAGGGGAGCTCATCATGCTTCATTACCACACCAATCTCCTGACAATGGCCACTAAGATCCCCCAGAACTGTGAGAGGAAGCAATTAAGACTTTTCCAGGGTGAAACAAAAGGAGGCGCTCAAAATCATAATAAATATTCACATTTCCACCATTTAATTTGGCGCCGTGGAGGCTTGGCCGTTATGCGGAAGGGTGAAGTGGGTGCGAGGGGCGACAAATGAGCTTGGAAATAAAACCGAGTGCTGATTCCACAAAGGAGGCAAAAATACGTGTCGACTCACAGGCTTGAGACTCTTCACAGGCGACGTTTGACCTGTGAGGAGAGAAACAGAAGTCTGTCAAACCACAAGATGGCACTGCCTCCCCGGTCGCAAGTGAAAAAAATCTGCTCTGGCTCCATTAATGATGGATGTACATGCGTGTGATTAAAGGTGGACAGGGAGTGTCGCGCTTATACATGGGGATGACAACACCGTCCTTGCGGGGCTGCTAACAAGACGGCTGAGCGCATTAGCAGTGTACATATTATTCACTGACCGATCATTTCTCCCCCTCACTCTCTCGTCTTGTACGTTCCCTCGCTCTATCTCGAGCACTCAGATTGTTCCCTGCAGATCATCTCTAAAACACCCCCTGCTGCTGCGATCCCCCTCGACCCCACTCACTGCATTAACTCGATTAACAAACAGTCCTCGGGAGCCTTGAGGACCTTGCAGTCATGGACTAACACTTGGCGTGATGAGGGGTTAATGGAGCCTGATGGAAAGTGGTGGAGTATGACTGGAAGCAGGCGCAGTGAGTGGTAGTTGGTGCGCCTGATGAATGGCAACGGTTGGGGCGGGAGGGGGTTATATCTGATGTTGTTCATGTTACTGGAATTGGATCTTTCAGAAGAAAGATGCCGGGAACTGCCGGTGGATTCAGGTGGCTTCGGGTTTACCACATTTTGGGAAAAGATGATACTGACATGAATTTCCATATGATTACAGTAATTGATGGGATGTAAAAACATCAGTAACAACATCAGTAAACACTCTCTTAATTTAAGAACTATATTGTGAAAATGTAGGAATTGTCATAACATAACATGATAAGAGGCGCATATCTCCATGTTGCTGCGCCAAAATATGG
Source organism: Hippocampus comes (assembly GCF_001891065.2). NCBI lineage: Eukaryota > Metazoa > Chordata > Actinopteri > Syngnathiformes > Syngnathidae > Hippocampus > Hippocampus comes. Next base: position 1,854,180 of record NW_017805002.1, read on the forward strand.
CCTCACGCGAAAACGGTTCGTGATGCGAAAAAAAACGAGTGGACAGTGGACGGCTGCCCTAGATTATTTGCAGTCACTGAATAAGGGTGCTGCACTGTACTGCAGAACCCCTGACGACATTCCCCTTATTCATAGTTTATTTAGCCAGGCTTTTCAAAGACCCCTCTAACACCGCCACAGGTTCTTTGCCTCCAATCAAAGCCGCTCCGGTGGGGAAGGAGAGCGGTGGGGAGCTCATCGACTCCACGCGGAGAATCCCCCCGGCTCTCGGAGAAGACGGATGCGTGAAGAGACTCCTCCCTCTGCCACACTCACTCTTGGAACAGAGCCCATCCCCACGCTTATGTAATTCTTGCTCTCTCCGAGTTGTAACACTGCATTATGCCTTGTCGTAAACACAGCGGGTGTAGGTGGCAGTGCTCTGCAGGATTGTGTGGCACGTGGCGTTGGATGTGCATCGTGGAACGATCTAAACTATTTTATTGACATGTTGTAGACAAAGGTAGGCAGATGCACATCTTGACGATTACATTTTGGCCTCAAGTTACAAAAGACTTTTGTTCCTACTGCGGTAACGTAACCCAAACTTATATGGAATGCCATTATGTGCCGGAGGAGTCTTCATCACATTTACCCTAACGCAGCAGTAAATCTTAACTCCTAATTAAGTGTAAAACACTTTGAGGTTCTTCATAAATGTAACAGCCAAATAAAACATAGTAAGTACGGCAAAAACTGAATATGCAAACTACTTCACTGTGTACAGTTTGTAACCTCGTAATCTTAATTGTGAGGCCTGTCAAAACCTAATAACTTGCTCGAATTTATGCATCGAGAGTTGGACTAGACCCCTTAGTGACCCGCTCACTCCATAAATTGGCATGACATTTTGGAAAAATGTATGGGAACAGCTTGACAAGGCCTTTTTCTGTCTAGATATGGCAAGATTTAGGAAGATGAAACCTGGAAAATGGACACCCTACCTCCACGCAGCACAAGCACATCGACTTCACTCCCCACAGGGAAGTCTTTGAGGATGTCTACCACCTGCGCGTGGCTCAATGTTTGCACATTCTCCCTGTTGATCTCCTTGATGACATCCCCTTTCTGAAGGTCGCGGCACCACTGGGCGTCCAGGATCATCTTCACCTTCTGGCCCAGCGGGCAGTCGGCGATGGCGAAGCCGAATCCGCCTGGTCCTTTGATCAGCGGCACGCTCACCAGCTCTGGGTGCAGCATCCCGGTGGCCGACTCGCCCTGCCGTCCATTGGGCAAGGCAGCGACAACTGGCCGCCCGCTGGAGTCGGTGGTGACATAGTGGAGCTCCTGGGAGGAGCCGTGCAGGACGTCGCCTTTGACCAAGAGCGGCTGCCCGTTGATGAGTGGCACAGCCGTCACCACTTCACCGCCATGCAACGCTTGCGTCGGGCGGTTGGCCGGCGGAGGCGGCGGGGGCAGAGGGTCGTCGCTGTCTAGATCCACGTCCGGGGGAAGTGCATAGCCACGGCAGAGGACCATGTCCACGTATTGGTTAACGGGAATGGACTGGAACATCTGCACCACCTCCGGATGTGTCTTCCCCAGGACGCACAACCCATTAATCTCCACGATCACATCACCTAAAATGCAAGAACAGTGAAATCAAGCCATATTCTTTCCACTGTCACTGAGATTTTCCCTTTGAAATATTCCGAGGCTCATCAGTCTTCTTTGATGGTATCACAGAGACAGCTCCTTTCATCCTATCTCAGGAAACTCCTCACAGATTCGTACACAGTAGCGAGGCAATGAATGTCAAGGTCACACGAACAAATATTACACAGTGGTTAGGCTCATGCTTTTGACTTCAACCCTGCTCAGAGTAATGGTCGGGTTCTTGTATTATTGTTACGAACAATCCATGGAAGACCACAGTCCGAAAAAAAAAAAACTTATTGGTTAAGCGTTTGAAAATGTGCGCGTCCTGATGCTTTCTCCTCAGCTTCCACAACTATTGAATTTTTGAAAGTTTGAAGAAGATTGGTTTTGAACAAGCAATTGTAACACTGTATGATCTTGCAACACAGAGGGGCTCTGGAAAAAATCTCCAAGCCCCCGTGAAATGGCAGGATTTTGCGTTTCAAAAATGAGACCAAGAAAAATCGTTTCAAAATTGTTTCCAACAGTGTGACTGATTAACCTCTACAGCTAAAAAAAAAAACAAAAAATCATCTTTTGGTTGTATTTTGGAGAGTGGATATAAAATATATATGCTCCAATAGTAACGCAGCATCAACCTTCAGTTTAAGGTACTCAACTTACTTTAATGGCCCATTTCCCTGGCTGTACATTCTTGAACGGCAGAACCCAGGGTGTTCTTCCAAACATCTATTTTCTGAATCGCTTTTCCTTTTGGACTCATTTTAAGTCCAACCACTTCTCGTACAGGCGGCTCGCCAGTGCGAGGCTAAGCGTGTTTTTGTCTCCTCTCTAACAAAAGAAAAAGGCGTTGGTTGATAAACTGTCTAGATGGACTTCATTGACTGCCTAACATCCATCCATCCATTTTCTGATCCGTTTATCCTCAAAAGGGTCACGGGGTGTGCTGGAGGCTATCCCAGTTGTCTTTTAGGCAGTAGTACCCGGAGAAAACCCACGCAGGCACGGGGAGAACATGCAGCAAACTCCACACAGGAAGGCCAGAGCTGGAATCGACTCCTGCACCTCTGCACTGTGAGACTGATGCGCTAACCAGTCGACCACCGGACCGTCGACTGCTTAACAGTTGAATTTAATTTAGTTTGTAACTATGCGTAGTACTTGTATCGTTTTCAACAGCGGTACGCCACCAGTCAATTGCGATCGACCAGTAGACCGTGGACATGGTCCCAAGTCGAGTGAGGGAGTGTAGGGGGAAATGGAAAAAAAAAAGATTTGTGTGTCTGTGTGCGTGTTATAAATATTATATAGGGTAGAGTTAGATTTCGAGTGAGATTTATGGTACAGAGTTAGGCTTGGCAACACAGAACAGGATTCTGACTCCAATCCAGGATTCTTTTGAATAACCTCTCCAGGGCCTTTTAGCCAAACAACCTGTAACCTTTAAAGTTCAATATGTACATATTTGAAAGCGATTTCATTTCTTTCCACATCTGGGGAACGTTTGAGTGGCTTTGTGTGCCTCACCGGATGCCATTTTATTGTCGTTGGCGGCGGGGCCGTCACTGAAGACATTCTTCACTTGCAGAAACTCGTCGGTGCGGTCGCCCCCAATGATGGTGAAGCCAAAGCCCTGCGAGCTCTTCTTCAGCGCCGTGCGGTACATGTCGCCCTTCAGCTGATTCGGGTTAGCAGTGAAGCCAGGCACGCTGCTCTTACCTGCGGACGCAAATCGGAGTACTTTGTTTCCTGTCGGTGTCCTGATACTTATGTGTGCAGCAATTTACAATGCAGGCACAGGTGTCCAATTCTGAACAAATAAATACTGAGAGGTAGCAGGGAACAGATGGAGGAGAAACTAGAGAGGTAGAGGTTTGCCCTGGAAAGGAGAGGAATGAAGGTCAGTCGCAGCAAGACGGAGAACATGTGTGTGAATGAGAGGGACCCAAGTGCAAGAATGAGGTTACAGGGAGAAGAGATAAAGAAGGTGGACCATTTCAAGTACTCGGGGTCAACTGTCCAGAGCAATGGAGAGTGTTGAAGAGAGGTGAAGAAGCATGTACAGGCAGGCTGGAACTGCTGGAGAAAAGTGTCAGGCGTGATGTGCAATAGAAGAGTTTCAGCAAAGATGAAAGGAAAGGTGATTAAAATACGGGTGAGACCAGCCATGCTGTTTGGACTGGAGACAATGCCAATGAAGAAAAGACAGGAGGCAGGGCTGGAGGTAGCAGAGATGAAGATGTTGAGGTTCTCTTTGGGAGTGACCAGGTTGGATAGGATCAGGAATGAGTACATCAGAGGGACAACTCATGTTAGAGGTTTTGGAGAGAAAGTCAGAGAGAGATGGTTTGACATGTCCAGAGGAGAGAGAGGGAATATATTGGTAGAAGGATGTTGAGTCTTGAACTGCCAGGCAGGAGCCCGAGAGGAAGACCAACGAGGAGGTTCATGGATGTAGTGAAAGAGGACATGAAGGTAGCTGGTGTGAGAGAAGAGGATGCACAAAACAGGGTTAGATTGAGGCAACTGATTCGCTGTGGCTATATGTATGTATATACTGTATATTTTTGCGGATCATGATTCATATTTGAATATAGTTCATTCATAATGTGCTGCACCATGTGGTGTACATGGCTTGGCCACATAAATAATTCAGCATAAATAATATATGCCTGAGGATATTGTAATATAGTCTGTCTACATGTGTTGCAGCTCCGTTGTGTTGTTTCTTCAAGGGGTATTACAAAACAACACCAATGCTACTTCTATGGTGTTTTACATTGTGTATAAGTACTAAGCTATTGGACATTTAAGGCAAAGTTATGTGGGTTCGTGTTGTTTATGCATGTCAATCAGTCCATCCATGCATCCAATGTCTAAGGCGCTTATCCTCACGAGGGTCCCGAGCATGCTAGAGCCTATCCCAGCTGTCTTCGGGCAGTAGGTTGGGTACACCCTGAACCGGTTGCCAGCCAATCGCAGGGCACACACAGACGAACACATACATTCACGCTCACACTCAAATTTAGGGACAATTTAGACTGTTATGTGAATCTTCATTTAAAAAAAAGAAAAAAAAAAGACTTATTCACAATCTGCTAAACTGCTCCTTATTGTAAAGTTAAGTTTGCTGCTGCATTTAGCACTCGTTTATCAAAATTTTACAGGCCTGTATCTCAAAAAACTATTTTGTCGGGCTACTCGTAAGTCAAGTCAGCCCTGTATTAGAATGATGTCAAGTTTGCATTCATCCAATCAATGTGTCTACTTTGTACTCACAGTGGCAGATAATCTGATATGTATTGCATTTTTACCCACATTTGAATGGGGCCTGATTCCAATTTGAGGAAATCCGATTCCATGCTTTTTTTTTTCTATTTAAGCTGCCATCCAGCATATCACAATTTTTCCACTTGAATGCAAACAAATGGAATTGTGTCACTTACAGTGTAAATCCATCCTTACATCATTCAGGACATTCCTCTCAAACAACAATGTATGTTTTAAATACATTTTGAAGATTCTAAAATTGTCCTTAAGGTTCAAATGCTCATGTGTTATTGCTGTGATTGACAGCTGATCAGTCGAGGGAGCACCCCGCCTTTCATCCGGTTTAGGCGACAGCTTCCCGGTGACCCTGACAGGGATTAGAGGATATAAATGACGGAGAGACTGACCTGTTATCGTTGGAGCTAAACAACATTCACTGAAGTATATACGGTACATTTTTTACGCACAGGGGTCTACATTCTCCCCACACTCACTTGCATCTTTTGGGTTTTCCGAGTGCTCTGTAAGTTTCCGAGCAGTGTGTGAGGAATTTAAATGCAAGCGTTCTCATTCCATCAAACGGTTGAGCTGTTAAAAACTTCCAGCGCAGACGTGCGCAGCAGCCAGCGAGGGCGCCTTATCACAGCCGCCGTGGACTCCAGATGTCCACATGCTGTTGCCGCGTGGATCAAGCTGCGCTCATTTGCATAATCACATTCAAATTGCTTGATAAACTCGGTGCGGATTTGTTGCGTTTCTTCTTCTATGTAAACGACAATTTGGCTGTCTGACTGAGGTAAAGGAGGAGGACAAGAGGTATTGGTGGAAGTGGGTATTTCCAGGTGCAATAATACATGCAAGTACTTTGTACATGTGAGCTAGTACACTCAGAATAGGGCTGAACATCCATCCATCCATCCAGTTTCTGATCCGCTTTATCCTCATAAGGGTCGCGGGGGCATGCTGGAGCCTATCCCAGCTGTCTTCGGGCAGTAGGCGGGGGATCCACCGAACCGGTTGCCATGTCAGTCGCAGGGCACACAGAGACATACAACCATTCGTGCTCACACTCACACCTAGGGACAATTTAGAGTGTTCAACCAGCCTCCCATGCATGGTTTTGGGAATGTGGGAGGAAACAGGAGTACCCAGAGAAAACCCACGCAGGCACGGGGAGAACATGCAAAGGCCGGAGCCGGGATCGAACCCATGACCTCCGCACTGTGAGGTTGACGCGCTAACCACTCAACCACTGGGCCGCCCTAGTGCTGAACAATTAATCAAATTTAAATTAACATTGCAAAATAATGGAATGCACTTTCCAAATCTCAAAAGCTGCAATTTGGGGAAAAAAATACATAACCTATGCGACATTTCGGTAGGCTGGTTGGTTTAATTTTTTTTTAGAAACACATTTGTTGATTTAGCTATTTAGTGTTTAGTTTAGTGCTTGAGAAGTGCAGTCCACTTGTTTACATGTCTTTGCCTAATCAAACGTGAAAAGTTGAAGTGATAAACCCACACATTTGTTTGCATTTTTGTTTTAATCTGACGATTGATTTACTGACTTATGTTTACGCTGCACTCGTTTGGTAAAATATGGTGAAAGTGTTGTCATGAACGCTTAACAGACTGAAAGTCAAAGTGCTTAATGGGCTAACAACTCTAAATGAAATAGAGAAATATACTGTCTTTCATATTAATTCATGTTCTTTTGCCTTTATTTTAGCTTTAAACTAACCTATACAAGACCAAAACACTCATCTATATCTCACATGTTGATTGTCATGCAGATGAATTTATTGCTTGGGAAAAGGACCTTGAAAAAACACAACCGCATTGTAAATCGCAATCATAATATTGAGGGGAAAAAAAATGTCATGAGATTATTAGTATTAGTTTTATGGCGGCCTTTGGGCAGTAGGACACCCTGAATCGGTCGCCAGCCAATCGCAGGGCACACAGAGACGAACAACCATCCACACCCACACTCACACCTCGTGACAATTTAGAGTGTTCAATCAGCCTGCCGTCCATGTTTTTGGAATGTGGGAGTACTCGGAGAAAACCCACGCAGGCCCAGAGAGAACATGCAAACTCCACACAGGGAGGCCGGAGCTGAAATTGAACCCGGTACCTCTGCACTGCGAAGTCGACGTGCTAACCACTGGACCACCGGGGCCACTGCCATCAGATCGTTTTTCAAAATGGTTCAGCCTATTTCAGAATAGTCGTGGGGAGTTGAAGTGTAAATGTACTTGTGCTATAGCACATGTGAAATAGGTCGTCCATGTTCTTCCTTCTTCGTGAAAATCACAATTTCTAAATTAGCTCCAACAGGAGAACAAATGACACTGTTGGAAGTCGGTAATTGTTTGTGTGTGTGGAAGCCAGGTCAGTCAATGGAATTGTCTCAATGTTTGTGGGTCGGCATAAAATAAAACATTTGTGCTTTCGCTTGGCTTTAGATGTCTGGAGACAATAATCAGCACTGTAGTAAGACATTTCTCTGACATTGTTTGCGGCGGAAAACAAAATTGGCACCTGCAAGATTCACCATGACCCCTGCTGAGTGCCAGACAAAACATTACCAGTTGACGGTAGACAAGCAGACAGGTGGACTTGTAATTCCTAATGTACAGTACATGTGGAATTTAAGGGGGGGGGGGGGTGTGCACGTGGAATGGTGCACGTGCGGTAGTGCACGTGGAATAGTTCCAAGTAGTAGATGAGGAATCGTTTTTTTACAGGTGGGATGACAAATCTGCAACAGCACATATAGAATTGTATACGTATGTACAGGTGAAATAATACTGTACTCTACATGCATAATGGTATGTGATTATTAGTAATAGCATGTATAGGTGGAATACTACATGTGAAACTGTTGGTTGAGTGGGACACGTAAACATAACTGTTTAGCATATGTGGACAAGTACATAGGAGTTAGTGCACATATAATAAACGTGTGTCCTGTATGTCCGTGTGCAACTTACAATTTTTAATATACATGTGTAATTAATGTATAATAACACAAGTCATGGGTGATGTGGTGGTTGCATCACAGCTGTGGTGTGATAAGCTTGTCAAGTTGCATCATTGATAATCGGAGGAGCCAAAGCAGTTTCATCAGACCCTGCACACCTGTGTGTGTGTGTGTGTGTGTGTGTGTGTGTGTGTATGTGTGCGTGTGCGTACGCGTGTTTATGTTCAAAGAGGTGTGTGTGTGTGTGTGTGTGTGGGGGGGGGCGGCTTGTCTGATTATGCTCGGTTCTGTCTGATGTGTTGTTCCGACAGCTGTTTTGAGCTGGCTGAGTGCCCACTCCCTTGCCCCCCGCGTGTGTTCACACTCTGGCTCCCTGAATCCCTGCACTTGCTAGCAGCGTGTTGCAATGTAATCCACTACGCATCCTTCCTAATGGAGTGCGCACCCACCCCCCGCGTTAAAAGCAGCAGAGGAGCCTCTTAATGGTGCACGTATGAAAATAAATAGCATGGGTTAGCAACAAACAACTCATCCTGACAATCACGCTTTAAGTTAATTGAAGGTTGCCGACCTGCGTGAACCCGCATTCATCACACTGGGACAGAAAGTCAAGTGTGCATAGAGAACAGCTCAAGCTGTTCAAGTACAATTGTGGTACAAAAACTTAGCGGTGTGTTAAAGCAGGGCCACTTCAGATGAGCTGCAATGACTTTTCGCACTCTCACTGAACTTGAGTTTTGTTTGGTGGCTTGAAGTCATTCAAGGTGAAATTGTAACATGTCTTCTTTTTGCAATGTGCCCAATGCGATCAATATGACATGAAAGACCCTTTGAAAGTGAAGTCAGGGATTTGATTCTGAACAAATCAAACATTTTTGAACATAAAATATGAGAAAAGATGAAAAACAACTGAATGGTTAAGCTATAGAGTAAAACACTTTTTCACTATTTCAGTTTGTCTGATATTTTTGGGTGGGTGTGGCTAAAACAGGCCAGCGTGTGTCCCCTTTCTTTGCTCAAGTTCTTTTATTTGCATTAGTTGTCATCGTGTGCAATTGTGATGGCCAGTTAGCTAGCTACCTATGCCGACACCACACTACATGCATCTTCCCTTCACATAATCTGTTGACGTGGACGCTTTAGAGTGTCTCGTTGCGGCATGAAAATCTCTGTGATATTCCAGTGACTGGAGGCATCCCTTTTTCCATCCGAGTTCTCAGTTGAGCAGGGCATGGTTTTAATGTCTTCAGTGGACCAGCCCGTCGTGTTTGAGAGTGGAGACATTGGGTTAAATTGGCAATTACATATTGTTTGTATTGTATCGTTGATTTCATCATCTTTCTGTTAAAGGTGGTACGGCAAATAGTTGAGAAGTTTCAGAAGCTGGAGTTCTCATAAAAAACCCACGCAAGCAGAGGGAGAAAAGATTGCTGGCAAAGGTCAACGAATGCAAAGGTCGAAATGTTAAAAATAGTTGCGTCCTACCATGAGACGTTGAAGCCTTCTGGATGGTGGCCGTCCCCTGGCTGAGCCTCTTCTTGGCCTCCAGGACTGGATTCTCAAACTGGGTTTTCTGGTTAATGTGGCTGCAAAACAAACAAGCAAGTACATGAGGGTGGGCACACACACAAAAACACTCATACACACACACACACACACACACACACACACACACACACACACACACACACACGGTATATACACTGTATATATGCCGCTTTGTGGTAGTCAATTATACATGCACCCGTTATTATTAATTCACACATTAATAACAGTGCACGTACAGCAAAGGCCAGCTGGCCGCCTTCTGTAATGGCATTCAGCCATTTAATATTGTCGGAAATGAACTCCCCCTGCTCAGCGCCCGCTCACGGAACAACAAGCTAAATTGCCTCTTGGCCCCTTGGCAGGGAAACCAAAAGCCATTGTTCCATGGCGAGCCGTTGTCAGACTCAAGCTCACCATCCATCTCGTGTCCACTCGGCTTGTCCAAACAACCATCTCAGCACTGTCACGGCGACCTCGCAGGATTCTTCCCACAGGCTGACCAATAAAATGCTGAGTGCTCTCCTTTTTTTTTTTCCCCGTTTTTTTTTTTTTTTTTTTTTTTTTTT